>NC_065574.1:22720000-22722500 GCF_937616625.2 Mercurialis annua
GAATGACTCTGGTTATTATGTGATTGAAGAGCCAGGAGCAATTTATTTACGATACTTAGTTGACATTAATAAAAAGTATCCAATGAATTATGAGTTCAATACACCCTGTTTAGCAGAAAGACGGATATTCCTTGCTTATTATCAGATAACCACTT
The DNA here is from genome assembly GCF_937616625.2 of Mercurialis annua. Lineage (NCBI taxonomy): Eukaryota > Viridiplantae > Streptophyta > Magnoliopsida > Malpighiales > Euphorbiaceae > Mercurialis > Mercurialis annua. The sequence goes on from NC_065574.1 coordinate 22,720,156, forward strand.
ATTCACAAACCTCGCGTGGGGTGAATAGTTTTCATTTCCCATCTCATGGAAAACCCTTTTCGCTCCGCTTAGCCCTACCCCCCCCCCCTCTAGGGGTATTTTAGTGATAGGTTCTGTAGGAACTGGACGATCCTAGTTGGTCAAATACCTAGCGACAAACTCCTATCTTCCCTTCATTACAGTATTTCTGAACAAGTTATTGGATAATAAGCCTAAAGGTTTTCTTATTGATGATAGTGACGATATTGATGATAGTGACGATATTAATGATAGTAACGACATTGATGATAGTAACGATATTGATGTGAGTGACGATATTGATGTGAGTGACGATATCGACGGTGACTTTGATATGGAGCTGGAGTTTCTAACTAGGATGAATGCGCTACCTATGGATATGATGCCGGAAATATACCAATTTTATATCACCCTTCAATTCGAATTAGCAAAAGCAATGTCTCCTTGCATAATATGGATTCCAAACATTCATGATCTAGATGTGAATGAGTCGAATTACTTATCCCTCGGTCTATTAGTGAACTATCTCTCCAGGGATTCTGAAAGATGTTCCACTAGAAATATTCTTGTTATTGCTTCGACTCATATTCCCCAAAAAGTGGATCCCGCTCTAATAGCTACGAATAAATTAAATACATGCATTAAGATACGAAGGCTTCTTATTCCACAACAATGAAAGCACTTTTTGACTCTTTCATATACTAGGGGATTTTACTTGGAAAAGAAAATGTTCCATACTAATGGATTCGGGTCCATAACCATGGGTTCCAATGTACGAGATCTTGTAGCACTTAGCAATAAGACCCTGTCAATTAGTATTACACAGAAGAAATCCATTATAGACACTAATATAATTTGATCTGCTCTTCATAAACAAACTTGGGATTTGCGATCCCAGGTAAGATCGGTTCAGGATCATGGGATCCTTTTCGATCAGATAGGACGGGCTGTTGCACAAAATGTATTTCTAAGTAATTTCCCCATAGATCCTATATCTATCTATATGAAGAAGAAATCCTGCAACAAAGGGGATTCTTATTTGTACAAATGGTACTTGGAACTTGGAGCGAGCATGAAGAAATTAACGATACTTCTTTATCTTTTGAGTTGTTCTGCCGGATCGGTTGCTCAAGACCTTTTGTCTTTACCAGGACCCGATGAAAAAAATGGGATCACTTATTATGGACTTGTTGAGAATGATTCTGATCTAGTTCATGGCCTATTAAAAGTAGAAAGCGCTCTGGTGGGATCCTCACGGACAGGAAAAGATTGCAATCAGTTTGATAATGATCGAGTGACATTGCTTCTTCGGCCCGAACCAAGAAGTCCCTTAGATATAATGCAAAATGGATCTTGTTCTATCCTTGATCAGAGATTTCTCTATGAAAAATACGAATCGGAGTTTGAAGAAGGGGAAGGACAAGAAGTCCTCGACCCGCAACAGATAGAGGAGGATTTATTCAATCACATAGTTTGGGCTCCTAGAATATGGCGCCCTTGGGGCTTTCTATTTGATTGTATCGAAAGGCCCAATGAATTGGGATTTCCCTATTGGGCCAGGACATTTTGGGGCAAGTGGATCATTTATAATGAAGAGGATGAGCTTCAAGAGAATGATTCGGAGTTCTTGTAGAGTGGAGCCATATAGTACCAGATACGAGATAGATCTTCCAAAGAACAAGGCTTTTTTCGAATAAGCCAATTCATTTGGGACCCTGCAGACCCACTCTTTTCCCTATTCAAAGATCAGCCCCTTGTCTCTGTGTTTTCACATCGAGAATTCTTTGCAGATGAAGAGATGTCAAAGGGGCTTCTTACTTCCCAAACGGATCCTCCTACATCTATATATAAATGCTGGTTTATCAAGAATACGCAAGAAAAGTACTTCGAATTGTTGATTCATTGCCAGAGATGGCTTAGAACCAATAGTTCATTATCTAATGGATTTTCCGTTCGAATACTCTATCCAAGAGTTATAAGTATTTATCAAATCTGTTCCTATCTAACGGAACGCTATTGGATCAAATGACAAAGGCATTGCTGAGAAAAAGATGGCTTTTCCCGGATGAAATGAAAATTGGATTCATGTAATAGGAGAAAGGTTTCCCATTCCTTAACCTGAAAGATATGTGGCCATGAAATAGGGATTAAGTGGAACAACATTAACTGGGTGGTAGAGTCGTGGAAACACCTGTTTGTTCCATAATTTGGACATGGAACAATATGTTACTGTCGAAACATGGAAGAATTGAAATATTAGATCAAAAACTATGTATGGATTGTATGAACTGCCTAAACAAGAATTCTTGAACAGCGAGCAACCAGAA
>NC_065574.1:22732500-22790000 GCF_937616625.2 Mercurialis annua
ATCTTGGATTATATTATCTGAAGCATCCTGCTGTACTTGAAGGGTACAATGATGCCGATTGGAATACATTGTCAGATGATTCCAAAGCAACGAGCGGCTATATTTGTAGTATAGCTGGTGGAGCTGTTTCTTGGAAATCAAAGAAACAGACGATTCTGGCTCAATCTATGATGGAGTCAGAAATGATAGCACTAGCTGCTGCTAGTGAAGAAGCAGGATGGCTAAGAAGCCTGCTAGCTGAGATTCCCTTATGGGAAAGACCGATACCAGCTGTGTTGATCCATTACGATAGTACCGCGGCGATTGCAAAAATTGAGAACCGTTATTATAATGGTAAGAAACGACAGATACGTCGTAAGCACAGCACTGTTAGAGAATTTATCTCAACAGGGGCTGTTAGAGTGGATCATGTACGCACTGATGATAACTTAGCAGATCCTTTGACAAAAGAATTAGCTAGAGAGAAAGTCCATAAAACTTCCAAGGGAATGGGACTATTGCCTATAGAATGAATCATCCATAATGGTAACCCGACCTAACTGACTGGAGATCCCAAGAAATAGGTTCAATGGGTAATAACAAATTATGAATGATACGAGCCAGAACATGCAAAATTGAGGCATGATTCCTGAAGTGATTAGAGGATGAGTTAATAGAATCTCTTAATGAAGTCTATACTCCATTTGGAGTGGAGTACCTAGCTACGGGAGTACTCTTGATAACTTCACCTTTGTGAATGTGAAAGTGGGGCCGCTTTCTATGAAATTTGAGGCAAAATTTCTAGAGCGCTCACTAAACTGGGATAGACGTGCATGGCCATAAACGCACGGGCTTTTGAATACACTCTTAGAAAAAGTTGTGTGTGGTTAGATGTCCGAGATAGAGTTCAAGACTACGAGTCACTCTTGTTGAATCAGAATCTAACACACTACCCAAAGGTTCAAATCGAAAGATACCTTTGCTTATGCGCAATCTTACTGGATCAGAAATTGCTCGAGAAATTATTTTTAAAATTCAAAGTGGGGGATTGTTGGTACAAAATTGAATTTGAAAAGATAAGGAAAACCAAAGTGCTAATGAGAATAAAGCGAGCATTGTGGAATCCCACATTGCTTAGAAGAGCTCATTTAATTGAGCTTATAAGTGTGTTCTCACACACTTGGGTTTGGGCCCCAAGGGGTACCCAATTTTGTGGATGGGTTAGGAGTTACATCCTACCCAATTTACCACACGCGCGCGCCGTCTGTCCGTCCGTCGGTCGGCCGGCTGGTCAGGTCAGGTTCGGTTCGGTTTTAGCACTTAATAAACTTTTTATTTCTGAAATCTTTTTGTAACGTTTTATTTTTTGAATAAAACACAATCCCTTATTTTCCTCCCAGGTTCGGTTCAGTTTTCTAATTACTATAAACTGCTGTCTTCCCCATCAGAATGACACATCTTTTACAACAACTATTTTCATTAAACAAAACAGAGTTCTTGAGCAATACGAAATAGAAAGAGTGTAATTGACCGCTGAATACAGTGCAGTGTTCATCGGAGGTGTGGCAGTTTTATCCTGGGGACGACGTGGTACGTACGACTGCTTGCACCATTAGAGGCAGAGCCGCGAAACGTCTTAAAGAGAGTGACCTAGTCTGCGACTCAGCCAGAAACGGTGTTTGGTAATTTCGTTCCATTTCATAAACTGTTCCAATATTATCTATAATAATAGCCAACCGAAAGGCTTCCTGGAGACTTTTTTTTATGCATCCACTTAATATTTTTCTATTTCATTTTCAAAAAATAAATGAAAAATGAGTTAGTTGAACTTGAAAATTCATTCATCGAAATTGAAAAAAAATAAGTAAACAATTGAATTGGATTTTTTAGATGGTATCAACGAAATCCAGTACTAAACTTCCATCTTCGTTTTTTACTAAATTAATCGATCAATTTGCCGTCGAATATTTATTTTGGACTAGAAAATTTTGAAATTTTTTTTGACATATTATTCTATTTATATTCCTTTTATTATTTTATTATAAGAATCAATCCTACTACTTCTGATCCGGGAGTTTCAGCACTTGAAAAAAAGAACATGGGGCGTATCGCTCAAATCATTGGGCCGGTTCTAGATGTAGCCTTTCCCCCGGGAAAGATGCCTAATATTTACAACGCTCTGGTAGTTAAGGGCCGAGATACTGTTGGTCAAGAAATTAATGTGACTTGTGAAGTACAACAATTATTAGGAAATAATCGAGTTCGGGCTGTAGCTATGAGTGCTACAGATGGTCTAACGAGAGGGATGGAAGTGATTGACATAGGAGCTCCTCTCAGTGTTCCAGTCGGCGGGGCGACTCTAGGATGAATTTTCAACGTCCTTGGAGAACCCGTCGATAATTTAGGTCATGTAGATACTTGCGCAACATCCTCTATTCATAGATCTGCACCTGTCTTTATACAGTTAGATACAAAATAATCGATTTTTGAGACAGGAATTAAACTAGTAGATCATTTAGCCCCTTATCGCCGTGGAGGAAAAATCAGACTCTTCGGGGGAGCTGGAGTGGGTAAAACAATACTTATTATGGAATTAATCAACAACATTTCGAAAGCTCAACGGGGCGTATCCGTATTTGGCGGAGTAGGCGAACGTACTCTTGAAGGAAATGATCTTTATATGGAAATGAAAGAATCTGGAGTAATTAATGAAGAAAATATTGCAGAATCAAAAGTGGCTCTAGTCTATGTTCAGATGAACGAACCCTCGGGAGCTCGTATGAGAGTTGGCTTAACTGCCCTAAGTATGGCGGAATATTTCCGAGATGTTAATGAACAAGACGTACTTCTATTTATCGACAATATCTTCCGTTTCGTCCAAGCAAGATCCGAAGTCTCCACCTTATTGGGTAGAATGCCTTCCGCTGTGGGTTATCAACCTACCGTTAGTACCGAAATGGGTTCTTTACAAGAACGAATTACTTCTACAAAAGAAGGGTCCATAACTTCGATTCAAGCAGTTTATGTACATGCGGACGATTTGACTGACTCTACTCCTGCCATGACATTTGCACATTTAGATGCTACTACTGTACTATCAAGAGGATTGGCTGCTAAGGGTATCTACCCAACAGTAGATCCTTTAGATTCAACATCAACTACGCTCCAACCTCATATCGTTGGTGAGGAACATTACGAAACTGCGCAAGAAGTTAAGCAAACTTTACAGCGTTACAAAGAACTTCAGGACATTATAGCTATCCTTTGGTTGGACGAATTATCCGAAGAAGATCGCTTAACTGTAGCAAGAGCACAAAAAATTGAGCGTTTCTTATCACAACCCTTTTTCGTAGCAGAAGTCTTTACGGGCTCCCCTGGGAAATATGTCGGTTTAGCAGAAACTATTAGAGGGTTTAAATTAATTCTTTCCGGAGAATTAGATAGTCTACCTGAGCAGGCTTTTTATTTGGTAGGTAATATTGATGAAGCTACTGCGAAGGCTACGAACTTAGAAATGGAGAACAACTTGAAGAAATGACCTTAAATCTTTGTGTATTGATCCCGAATCGAATTGTTTGGGATTCTGTAGTGAAAGAAATCATTTTATCTATTAATAGTGGGCAAATTGGCGTATTATAAAATTATGCGCCTATTTCCACAGCTGTTGATATCGGTATTTTGAGAATACGCCTTAATGACCAATGGTTAACGATGGCTCTGATGGGTGGGTTTGCTAGAATAGGCAATAATGAGATTACTGTTTTAGTAAATGATGCAGAGAAGGGTAGTGATATTGATCCACAAGAAGCCCAGCAAACTCTTGAAATAGCAGATGCTAACTTGAGAAAGGCAGAAAGCAGGAGACAAATAATTGAGGTAAATCTAGCTCTCAGACGAGCTAGGGCACGAGTAGAGGCTATCAATGTGATTTCGTAACTATAACTAACTAGTAGGTGCGCCCTAATAAGAATAATAAGCAGAACTTCTGTATAAGCAGAAGTTCTGTTTGTACACCCCACCCTTTTTTTTATTCTGCCAATTGAATAGAATCCTAAGTATAATCAGATTTTAATACAACAAAAATGTTTTTAAATTCAAAAATGAAATAGAATGGAACGAAAAAGATAAAAAAATCACTAAATTAAGACGGGTCAAAAAATTGAAATTTATTAGATAACATTGATTCTGATATCTAATCATTTGTACCTACTATTGGATTTGAACCAATGACTCCCGCCGTATGAAAGCAATACTCTAACCACTGAGTTAAGTAGGTCATTTATCAGCCCAAAGAAAAAAATAAAATCTGTCACATCGACAATTCATTTTCATTATAAATGAAATATTATTTATAAGCAATACCGATCAAAGAGATCAAAGAAATAGAATTAGGATGCGGGATCATATGATATTCATCTTGACTAGAAACTATCGACATGATAAAATATGTATCACAAACGCAAGGGCTATAGCTCAGTTAGGTAGAGCACCTCGTTTACACGCGCGCCAATGCTTTTTTTCAAAGGAGTCTGTCATGTAATCAAAAGATTTATTGAGAAGTCGATGTCTTACTCCATGACTTTTAGGGAACAAGAGAACAATAGCCTGACACAAATGGTTCGGTCCAATTTAGGTGTCTTTGTAGACAGCCAATAGAACCCATCACTGATATAAGACCTTGATAAGGTGAATACCCAATCTATTCAACGCTAGGCATAATGAGTATAAGGACCTCAAAAAATTCTTTTTTCGTCCTATCCTATGAACTTTAAGGTGTATGAAGTTTCATATTGGATTCTTTAAGCGGAAGCGGGGTGGTGGAGATTCCATTTAACTTAGGTTAATCTAAGCCAAAAAAAGCAGACCTACGTCAAGATAACCCTTCTTTGAAACACTTTGGTAGTGCTCTCGGATCAGAATCTATAAATCAGAGCACATGGGGCCATCTTCTTATCTTTAGGCTAAGAGAATTTTGGTAGACTAGCTGATTTTTTATATCAGTTAATGAACGGGCCCAATGAAAAAAAATGCATGTTGGGTCTTTGAAAAAGTTCGAATCATTTTGATAATAATTAGTTTGATCTGTTTTACCGAGAAGGTCTACGGTTCGAGTCCGTATAGCCCTAAACAAAAAGAAACTAAACAAATTTCTATTTGATTTTAATTTGAATATTTATATATAAATAAATATAAATAGTATAAATAAATAAATATAAATAGATATAAAAAAAATCTCTAAATAATATCTATAATTCTAATATAAATAATAGAAATAAATATACATAATCATAATTTAAATAATCAAAAATATATAGAAAATAAAATCGATTTACGAATATGATATATTCTGGGCATTTCTAATAATATCAAGTGTTATTCCTATTTTAGCATTTCTAATTGCCGGAGTTTTATCCCCAATTAGCAAAGGGCCGGATAAACTTTCTAGTTATGAATCAGGGATAGAACCAATGGGCGATGCTTGATTACAATTTCGAATCCGTTATTATGTGTTTGCTCTAGTTTTCGTTGTTTTTGATGTTGAAACTGTTTTTCTTTATCCATGGGCAATGAGTTTCGACATATTGGGGTTATCCGTATTTATAGAAGCTTTAATTTTCGTACTTATCCTAATTGTTGGTTCAGTTTATGCATGGAGAAAAGGAGCATTAGAATAGTCTTAGAACTTGAATATTCCGCAAAAATAACGAAAAAAAATAACATTGAGACAGTTATGAATTCCATTGAGTTTCCCTTACTTGATCGAACAGGTAAAATTTCAGTTATTTCAACTACATTAAATGATCTTTCAAATTGGTCAAGACTCTTCAGTTTATGGCCACTTCTTTATGGTACCAGTTGTTGCTTCATTGAATTTGCTTCATTAATAGGCTCACGATTCGACTTTGATCGTTATGGATTAGTACCAAGAACTAGTCCTAGACAAGCAGATCTAATTTTAACAGCCGGTACAGTAACCATGAAAATGGCTCCTTCTTTGGTGAGATTATATGAACAAATGCCTGAACCAAAATATGTTATTGCTGTTGGGGCATCTACAATTACGGGGGGGATGTTTAGTACCGATTCTTATAGTACTGTTCGAGGAGTCGATAAGCTAATTCCGGTAGATGTCTATTTGCCGGGCTGTCCACCTAAGCCGGAGGCGATTATAGATGCTATAACAAAACTTCGTAAAAAACTATCTCGAGAAATTTATCAGAATCGAATTAGGTCTCAACCGGGGAATCGATATTTTACTACCAATCACAAGTTTAATATTGAACGCGCTACTCATACTGGAAATTATAATCAAGGATTATTCTATCAACCGCCGTCTACTTCAAAGATCCCTCCTGAAACATTTTTCAAATATAAAAAAAGGTCAGTATCATCCCAAGAATTAGTAAGTTAGAGGAAGAGCTCCTTTGTACAGAATAATAAAAAAAGGCAAACCAATCTTCGTAAATTTCATCGTGAATGTGAAATACTTATATTCTATAAAAAAGATTTATTCAAATTATTATACGAATATATACAAATAAAAGCGAGGGAGGGAAAAAAAAGATGCAGGGTCGTTTGTCTGCTTGGCTAGTCAAACACGGACTAGTTCATAGATCTTTGGGTTTCGATTACCAAGGAATAGAGACTTTACAAATCAAGCCCGCGGATTGGCATTCCATTGCTGTCATTTTATATGTGTATGGTTATAATTATCTGCGGTTGCAATGTGCTTATGATGTAGCACCGGGCGGGCTGTTAGCTAGTGTATATCATCTTACAAGAATAGAGTATGGTATCGATCATCCAGAAGAAGTATGTATAAAGGTATTTGCCCCAAGGAAGAATCCTAGAATTCCTTCTCTTTTCTGGGTTTGGAAAAGTGCGGATTTTCAAGAAAGGGAATCTTATGATATGTTGGGAATCTTTTATGATAATCATCCGCGTCTGAAACGTATCTTAATGCCGGAAAGTTGGATAGCGTGGCCCTTACGTAAAGATTATATTGCTCCCAATTTTTATGAAATACAAGATGCTTATTGAATAAAATAATAAGAAACTAATATTTAGTCTTCCAACTACAAATATCCCTTGAATATTTGTACATACATCAACATTGATTTTTGGCAAGTGGAACTAATAGGATGAACTAAACGAATTCTGCATCGTGAACTTTGTACCGCGCATATCCCTTAGATGAGCTTTAAAAAGTCACACAACATAGGAGCGAATGAAGAAATAGAAAAAGAATGTGAAATAAAATATAAAGAAATGAAAGAGGATCAGATTCTATTTATATTGTATTTGAGGCGAATCTTGGATATTTCCAACCCTCAACTCCTATAGACTACACTTTTAGGTCTTTTAACTAACTAAAGTTAGTTAAACCTTTCGAGTTTATACTTTAACATTTCGAGTCTATACGAAGTATTAACATTCTTTTTAATCGAGAGGAGACACATTATGATTATGAACAAATCAAATAAAAAAGAAGACGTAATCTAATTTTTTTAATACTTTATTTAGAACATAAACGCTTTACTCATCTATAATCTAATAATTTATATAAGTTGTAGAATAGATACTCATACACAAATTAATCATGTGCCAGCAACCAGATTTGAACTGGTGACACGAGGATTTTCAGTCCTCTGCTCTACCAGCTGAGCTATCCCGACCATTTTATTTTAGACGCGTCGTCTTCTTCATTTTACTAAATGACTTTGGTCTATGTCAATTAAAAAAAATGAATCGGATAATGATTTGGATTGTTAATCATTCCATTTTTCACTGGAGGGGGGTTTGTTCAAAGGTGTTCATTTTTATGTATATCATATCTACCGCAAGACTTGTGAAAAGAGATCCGGCCCGGATATGGGATATGCTTGTGAAAAAATCGAACGCATAAGAACGATAACAAAATTGGAACCATTAATGAAAAGAGAGAATAGGATAAAAATAATTAGGGAGTCGAGCGGGCCTTTTTTGGGGATAGAGGGACTTGAACCCTCACGATTTCTAAAGTCGACGGATTTTCCTCTTACTATAAATTTCCTTGTTGTCGATATTGATATCGACATGTAGAATGGGACTCTATCTTTATTCTCGTCCGATTAATCAGTTATCTATCAGACTATGGAGTGAATGATGTGATCAAGTAATATTCAGCCCTTTCTTCAACTTGGAATCAATTCGAATCAAAATAAATCTTTTTATTTTTTCATATAAAGATACAAAATATGGATTTGACCCCCTATTAATTAATCGTCTGAGATATTATTTCAGTACGTATCCATATGTATTCCATATGTATATTTCTGTATGTATTATGTATTTATAGGGTTATCCTTTACTTTATCCTTTCTGCAATTTGGACGGAAGGATTTTATTAATGCAACGCAGTCAACTCCATTTGTTAGAACATCTTCCATTAAGTCTCTGCACCTATCCTTTTTTATTCTGTCTTTATGATATGAACCTTTGTTTGTTTTCGGAAAACCGGATTTAGCTCAGGATCGCCCATTTTTAATTCCAGGGTTTCTCTGAATTTGAAAGTTATCACTTAGTAAGTTTCCATACCAAGGCTCAATCCAATTAAGTCCGTAGCGTCTACCAATTTCACCATATCCCCTCTTATTTTTTCGATTAAAATCTTATTATTACCCGCCTTTCAGTTATATTCTATTGGAACTCTTGAAATTATTAGATATCGATTCCTATAAAAATTGCTATTATATAAAAAAAGTGTTTTCTCTTTTTTTTTCTTATCTATCGTCTTTCATCTCTATCAAAAACCTTTGTTTTGTCTAATCTTTAGTCTAATCAGAAAGGATTCTATCATTTCTCTTCGGCAATTCAATATAGATGTATATATACTGCATTTATTATATATACTTCTCTTACTCTTATTTTTTTATCGCGCAATTTTGAATACTCGAACGGTCAATTATTTATTTCTACATTCATATTCATTATGAATAACTAATAATAATTATGAATAACTACTACTAATAAAGAAAACAATAAAAAGTTAATAGCCAAGATTCCACTAGTTTACTAAATTCCTATGCATATCCTAAATTTCTATTATGTGAGCCCGCTTAGATCAGAGGTTAGAGCATCGCATTTGTAATGCGATGGTCATCGGTTAGACTCTGATAGCTGGCTTTTCTCTATTTGTTTGATTTTTTACATAATTGATAATTTTTTTTGAAATCAAAGAATATTGATATTGAAAAAGCTTCGTTCCCTTTTACCAAAGGGGACCCATTATAATGTGGTCGGAACTTCAAATTATGAAAAAGTTAAAAGTTAGAATAGTCAAATCTCTGCAGAACAAATCCAGAACAAGAAAATGACCCTTTTTTTCTATATACATTATTTGTATATATGCCCCGATATTGATACAATCTATCTCATTATTCTTTGTAGTATATTACTACAGTAGATTTAGTTTCATTTATCATATTTCTCTTATTTATCATATTGCTCTTTTAGTTCAGTTTTAATTTAGGTTTTTGAAAATTCAATAAAATTCAAATAAAATAAGGAGTTTTTATGTCACGTTACCGAGGGCCTCGTTTCAAAAAATATGCCGTCTGGGGGCTTTACCGGGACTAACTAGTAAAAGGCCTAGAGCTGGGAGCGATCTTAGAAATCAATCACGTCCGGTAAAAAATCTCAATATCGTATTCGTTTAGAAGAAAAACAAAAATTACGTTTTCATTATGGTCTTACAGAACGACAATTACTTAAATACGTTCGTATCGCCGCAAATGCCAAAGGGTCAACAGGTCAGGTTTTACTACAACTACTTGAAATGCGTTTGGATAATATCCTTTTTCGATTGGGTATGACGTCAACTATTCCCCGAGCCCTCCAATTTGTTAATCATAGGCATATTTCAGTTAAAGGTCGTATAGTAAATATACCAAGTTATCGCTGCAAACCCCGCAATTTTATTACAGCTAGGGATGAACAAAAATCTAGAGTTATGATTCAAAATTCTCTTGAGTCATCCCCCTAGGAAGAATTGCCAAAACATTTGACTCTTCTGCCACTCCAATATAAAAGATTGGTCAATCAAATAATAGATAATAAATGGATCGGCTTAAAAATAAATGAATTGCTGGTGGTAGAATATTATTCTCGTCAGACTTAATTATAACTAAAATCAAAATAACAAGGGTTTGAATAATTTTGTCCCCCCTATTCTAAGTATAAGTAAAAATAAAGAAACAAAAAAGGAAGGGTTTGATTTGATCGGAAGTTTTCTCCTATTCATATATCGTAGAGTAATAGGGATATTTTCATTCCGTTCCCATTTTTGCAGTCTTTTTTGTACCGCAGAAATTAGGAATAGAGAATCTATATCAAGGAAAGGTCTAACTGTTGAAATTAGGGCATCCGCTATTATGTGATTTGATACGTTGCGGTCAGTAACATTGATAAATTAGGCGAAGGTACGGAAAGAGAGGGATTCGAACCCTCGGTAAACAAAAGCCTACATAGCAGTTCCAATGCTACGCCTTTAACCACTCGGCCATCTCTCCTACATAATGATTATGGCCCCGAAACCGAGTGAATCGCGAGTCTTTCATATTAATTATTGAATATGTATAGTACGTATAATCAATTCTAACTAATAAAAATATAGAATTTTGAATCAAATAAAGCACTTTCCTTCAAAATTAGGGGATAAGGATAATCTTATTTTTTTTTTGAAAAATCCTTTCTTAAAAGAAATAAAGATATGTATCTATTCGTGTGTGTGAAGTTTGTGAAGATGGTCTTTCCATCTTTTTTGATATTTATATCTATACCGGAGTAAATCATTGGATTGGAACAATCTGTTTTTATGTTATTTTGTACCATACAACTCCTTTTTTGTGGGATCGTTTTCTCATGAGAGGTAATTAAAAGAAATTATAAAATGGATTGCTACTTATGCCTAGATCCCGGATAACTGGAAATTTTATTGATTAGACCTTTTCAATTGTAGCCAATATCTTATTACGAATAATTCCGACAACTTCGGGCGAAAAAGAGGCATTTACTTATTACAGAGATGGTGTGATTTGATTTTTTTACTATTTCAAATCTTAGGAGAAAGACATATTAGTCGGGATAGAAAGATTTGAAATAACTCTACGCTTGTTGAAGGTGAAGTTTCTAAATAAAACAATGCCCTCTGTCGGGTATCCCCGATTAATGCAGCCTCGGATGCTTCAATTGTCAATTCTAGCAGTGAACATAAGGTTATACCTATGGCTATGGGTTCTGTATTGCAGTGCAGTACCCCACTAGTACCAATAGGCGGCATATAGGAACAAGAACTATTGGGATTGGGACTAAGAAGAACGGTTGGGACCACAAACATCCATTTCGTTCGTACTTTGGATACCCGTAGAACCGTCGAAGACTGTTGAAGTGACTAATTCCTAGAAATTAAGGAAGATTGAGGACAAAGAAATTGTTGGAGTTAACTTAATATTATAATATTATATTTTTATCGAGTATCAACATGCTTGATGTTAAGAAAAGATCTTTTGCAGGAAGGTTGGCTAGAGATTTCTTGTAAAAAAACTAGCCCCGCTCAGTTCATAATGAGAATATTTCACTCTCTTTCTATATTGTATTATTCTCATTATGCACATTAAGGGAGGAGCCGTATGAGATGAAAATCTCACGTACGGTTATGGAACGAAGATTCTTTGAATTGAATGACGACCGTAACGGATGTCTGCTCAATCCGAAGGAAATTGTGTGGAAGCTTTACAGAATTATTATGAAGCTATGCGTCTAGAAATTGATCCCTATGATCGAAGTTATATACTCTATAATATAGGCCTTATTCACACAAGTAATGGAGAACATACAAAAGCATTGGAATATTATTTTCGGGCACTAGAACGAAACCCCTTCTTACCACAAGCTTTAAATAATATGGTCGTGATCTGTCATTACATGCGACTATCTCCACCATAGAAAGAAAAGAAAAAAGAAAAAATAGGCTTTCTACGTATGCATCGTCAAAACCAACGAATTTTTATTAGCTGTAGAAAAGAAAGCAACTTCATAAAAGTCAAAATATGAAGAAAAAATATGCCTAGATACTTTATTCTATGGATAAAGGATCTAATTGGTAGAGGAAGCATCGTAAAGATCAATTCGTGATATTTTTGGACGACACAATAATAACCTGCTTACTTATGTTATAATATGAAACAAAAGTTAGGAATTAACTTATGTAACAGAGTAGATCCCCTGAAGTATTGAGCAGCGGTGTAGCATCAGATCCCAAAGATAGTAAGTCTTTCTTATGAGGGAAGGTCTTTTTCAAAGATTCTATATAAAAATAAAACTGAGATAGTTACCTTTCAGAAAATTCTAACGATAGTAGAAGGCCTGCGCTTTATTCTTCTAAAGGTGGGAGAAAAGATAAAACTCATTTTTAATCCAAATTCTAGTTTGAAACTAATGTAATTAACCTTTTTTGGTGAACTCAAAAAAATGGGACACAAAAAGAATTGACTGCTGAGCCGTATGAGGTAGGAAACCCTCAAGTACTGTTCTAATGGAAGGAATTTGCTTGCCTATTCTGACCGAGGAGAACAGGCCATTCGACAGGGAGATTCTGAAATTGCGGAGGCTTGGTTCGACCAAGCCGCAGAGTATTGGAAACAAGCTATAGCGCTTACTCCCAGAAATTATATTGAAGCGTAAAATTGGTTGAAGATCACAAGGCGTTTTGAATAAGAGCACTCCCCTTTGTATTTTTGTATTTCTATTTTTGTATTTATTATTTAATTTAGTATTTCTTTTTTTTAGTACTTGGTATATTTTTTTTATTTCTTATAAAAAATTTATTATAATAGAATTCATTGTTTGTTACCCCTAATCAGTCAAAAAAAGAAAATAAAAGGATCGGTTATCTGGGAAGAACCAATCAAAGAATTTCGTGAATTTCATTATACCCCTTCTCTTCTAAGATCGTCTCTTTTCATCTGTTATTTAATAGCAATAAGCAATATGCAGATATCAACAGTAGAGAATATTTCTTTTCTTTTCTATAGTAGAGAATGTTTCTTTTCTATATTTTATTTTCGGTTATTAAAACGAATAAAAAATAGCCTAAATCTAGAATAGATCCTGGAATGTCTCTTACTAATGACTTCACCTGATTTGAAATAGAGTAATAGTAATATGTTCTATGTCAAAAAAACATAAGTAAAACAGAAAGGAGTTTTGGCTAAGAACTTTGAATTAAGATAGGAATACGCTAGGTCGCACAAAAAATCGTTTTTCCGTTAATTCAAAGCCCAGAAAGGTCCGTTGAGCGCCTCGTGGCTATGTCATAATAGATCCGAACACTTGTCCTGGATCGACTTCCAGATCATAATTGCTCTAGTGAATAACTAAAGAAACTAGATAAGATAAATGGGAGATATAAGAGAAAGAAACTAATTATAAGTATCTCTCATAGGTTCACTAATTACTTGACTTGATTGTTGGCGGGTCTCTTTATATGCGTTGTCCGGAAAGAGGAGGACTCAATAATTATTCGTTCGCCGGAACCAGAAGTAAAAATTCTGGTAGATAGGGATCCCATCAAAACTTCTTTTGAGGAATGGGACAGACCGGGTCATTTCTCAAGAACAATAGCTAAAGGACCAGATACTACCACTTGGATCTGGAACCTACACGCTGATGCTCACGATTTCGACAGCCATACCGGTGATTTGGAGGAGATTTCTCGAAAAGTATTTAGTGCTCATTTCGGCCAACTCTCAATCATCTTTCTTTGGCTGAGTGGCATGTATTTCCATGGTGCTCGTTTTTTAAATTATGAAGCATGGCTAAGTGATCCTACTCACATTGGACCTAGTGCCCAAGTGGTTTGACCAATAGTGGGCCAAGAAATATTGAATGGGGATGTGGGCGGGGGTTTCCGAGGAATACAAATAACCTCCGGGTTTTTTCATATTTGGAGAGCATCTGGGATAACTAGTGAATTACAACTGTATTGTACCGCAATTGGTGCATTGATCTTTGCAGCCCATATGCTTTTTGCTGGTTGGTTCCATTATCACAAGGCTGCTCCAAAATTGGCTTGGTTCCAAGATGTAGAATCGATGTTGAATCACCATTTAGTGGGGCTACTAGGGCTTAGGTCTCTTTCTTGGGCGGGGCATCAAGTACATGTGTCTTTACCAATTAACCAATTTCTAAACGCTGGAGTGGATCCTAAAGAAATCCCACTTCCTCATGAATTTATCTTGAATCGGGATCTTTTGGCTCAACTTTATCCCAGTTTTGCTGAGGGAGCAACCCCATTTTTCACCTTGAATTGGTGAAAATATTCGGAATTTCTTACTTTTCGGGGAGGATTAGATCCAGTGACTGGGGTTCTATGGCTGACCGATATTGCGCACCATCATTTAGCTATTGCAATTCTTTTTCTCGTCGCGGATCATATGTATAAAACTAACTGGGGTATTGGTCATGGTATAGAAGATATTTTAGAGGCTCATAAAGGTCCATTTACAGGTCAGGGCCATAAAGGCCTATATGAGATCCTAACAACGTCATGGCATGCTCAATTATCTCTTAACCTAGCTACGTTAGGGTCTTTAACCATTGTTGTAGCTCACCATATGTATTCCATGCCTCCTTATTCATATCTAGCTACTGACTATGGTACACAACTTTTATTGTTCACACACCACATGTGGATTGGTGGATTTCTCATAGTTGGTGCTGCTGCGCATGCAGCCATTTTTATGGTAAGAGAGTATGATCCAACTACTCGATACAACGATCTATTAGACCGTGTCCTCCGGCATCGCGATGGAATCATATCACATCTCAACTGGGTATGTATATTTTTAGGCTTTCACGGTTTTGGTTTATATATTCATAATGATACCATGAGTGCTTTAGGGCGCCCTCAAGATATGTTTTCTGATACTACTATACAATTACAACCCGTCTTTGCTCAATGGATACAAAACACCCATGCTTTAACACTGGGTGCAACGGCTTCTGGTGCAACAGCAAGCACCAGTTTGACTTGGGGGGGGGGGGTGGTGATTTAGTGGCAGTGGGTGGCAAGGTTGGTTTGTTACCGATTCCATTAGGAACCGCAGATTTTATGGTACATCACATTCATGCATTTACGATACATGTGACATTATTGATACTTCTAAAAGGAGTTCTATTTGCCCGTAGCTCTCGTTTGATACAGGATAAAGCAAATCTTGGTTTTCTTTTCCCTTGTGATGGACCTGGAAGAGGGGGAACATGTCAAGTATGTAACACCCCGTATTTTTCTAACTTGTTCCGTTAAGCCCAAACGGTATCTTGGGTTCGTTTGAGTGGTTCGACCGCTTAGATTCGCGTTTCAAAGGTTACAAACCTTTTAAAATGTGTTTTAAGATGTATTAGAAGTAATCTCGGAGTTTGAAACATTTTCGATTTCAATTTCAAAATCTCAAATTTTCATTGGAGGCAGTAGCATTTCGCGGGCGCGACATGCATGAATCACGGGCGCGATTCATGTATCGCGGGCGCGAAGGAAGTGTAGCGGGCGCGACGCGTGCACTGTTCAGTTCGCTGATTTCTATTTAAACTAACCTAATTCGACCTAATCTGGTTTTACACTTTCTCTAAAACCCTAAAACGGCTGTAGCATTTCTCTTAATCATTTTCTATCATTCCTAAGCCTATTTCCATCGATTGTAAGTATTTTTAATCCTCTCCTTATGATTTAATCCATTATTTATTATTGCTATCGATTATAAATTCATTAGCAATTATATGGGTTGATTGTAGGCTTATTTTGTATCCATATTTTCTGAGTTTCTCTTGATTGTTGTTCTTAATCCATCTCAAGAGGTTAGTGGCTTAAATCCCTTGTTTTGATTTGTAGAGATTGCTATATACTCAATTGTTTCGATACCTTGGGTAATTTGATTATATTTTTTGTTTTGTATTGATCTAAAATCTGTAAATAATCTTGCTATGTCATTTTTAGTTTGTGTTTGGTGTTTGTTTCTTGGGTGGATGTGTGTAATCGTTATAATTGAAAGACTAATCAAATTGTGGGATTTGTAATGGAGTATTCTGTTTTTATGATTAAACTAAAATCTGGAAATTTCAAAGAAATGGATCATAGGGTATTAGATGATAAACAATACATTGGGTGGCTTTGAGAAATCGTTTAAATGGAATAGTGTATAGTTTGGTTAACATTTTTGAAT
This sequence comes from Mercurialis annua, assembly GCF_937616625.2. Lineage (NCBI taxonomy): Eukaryota > Viridiplantae > Streptophyta > Magnoliopsida > Malpighiales > Euphorbiaceae > Mercurialis > Mercurialis annua. The sequence continues at coordinate 22,748,739 of NC_065574.1, forward strand.
TTAAATTCTGTTTTGAACTTATTACTAAAAGCTGGAATTGTTCTTTGATAATTAAAAAGGTTGTTAGATAGCAACTCCTACCTTGGGTGATTTGAGATAAATTGACCAAAGCTAAATCATAGATTAATTAAGGTTTTACAAAGGTTAAATTCGTTGTTTTGAATAAGTAACTTTGCTGGAAACTATTTTTAAAATGGTTTAAAACTTAAAGGAATGCTAGTTCATCTTAGGTTGTGGTTTAATGTAAATTGAGTAATATAAAACATACAAGGTGTTATATGTCATGTGGGGTTTCGGTTGAACTATTTTAGCTTCAAGTTAATACCTGAAAGGTGTTGAATCTTATTGATTCTATTTGAGGTGACATAAATAAATGTACTTGGGGTGCTACTTGCTAAGTGTTAGCAAGCTTAATTGTTTATGGCATTATTAAGTTACGGCGTGAGTTCTTATTTAAAAAATTTTCTTGGGTTTCATTTAAGGTTTGATTTAAAGACATTGGTTTTAAACTTGGTTTATGGATGGGTCGGGTTAGACGTGGTCTCCCGACATGTTGTGTTGAGCTATACTGCAGTAAGGCTAACACACTACTTTGGGAACTGTAATTGTTTTGTAAAGACTATTTAAGTATTTAAGTACTTTGGTTTCGTTTTAAAAGATAAGAACTCACCTAAACTTAACTTGCCTTATTTGTTAATTAGTTATATGGATACTTGGTTGTATTTTGATTACCTTGTTTGAATCTTTGGTTGTGTTGTGAAATGCTAGTCCTATGTAGAGTCTAGTATTCTTAGAGTTAGGGGTTGTTCGGATTTTGACTTATATAATGTTTTAGACCCGTCGACTGCTCGTGCTTCGGAGTCTATGCAGGATTAGCTGTTTGCCAAGATTCACGTGGACAAGCAAGCAGTGAGTTTATAGTGTTATTTACCACTTTATTAAGTACCGCACATTATTTTAGTATATCAAATGTTTGTGAACTGTTCTAAGGATTATGGATCTGGATTGAAACGAGCTACTCGATAGGCTTGTATCGAGACTGTGTACACCGGTAAGTACTTTGGGATTGGCTGACTAATATCTGGCCTACTTTGGGAATCGATGAGGATATGTTCCCATCTACTTTGGGTTAAATACTTTGGGATTTCATTTCAATACTGTTTTCCATAATCAAGTATATATATATTAGTATAAAAGGATTTGTTTTAAGGGTTTTAAACTTAATAAATGTAAATAGCATTATGAACTCATCTCAGTATATCTGACCCCATTGTTTTTTCAACTTTCCAGGTTTATGATTTTAAGAGCGTTGGTCATCTCCGATCTTTTGATTCCTCGGAGGTCGTTTTATGATATCAGACTAGTTACTGTTTTACCTCTTAGACCGCAGTAGAACTAATTGTCTTAATATTATACTTGGGTTTGTCGTAGTGGTACGACTTTTATATTATTATACTTTGGTATGTTTCATTGGATTATTTATATATATATAAGGCATGTTTCATAGCTTCGGATTGTTATTAAAAGCGTATATTAGAACTGCTATGTAAGTTGTTAGACTTAGGCTGAAGTCTCGGTTGCCCCCGAGCATTGCTTTTCTTGCAGGTTTATTTGTTTATAAGGTTTTCCGCGAGGCTTGCTACGGGTTTTGGTACGACCATACCCATATCCTAGCGCCGGTCGCGATCCACGAATTTGGGTCGTGACAAAGTTGGTATCAGAGCTTTAGTTTCGAACTAAGGCCAAATTATTGCATGTTATGTGTTTCTCGCTTTAAGGCATGTTAAGTGTTACTGTTGTGTTATAGGATCTACTGCGGAATTAGGATTCAAGTCTTGTCTTTTGAAACGTCATCATTTGTTTTCAAAACTTTTTACCTTCACCTTTAGGGATGTTTGAGTCGGTCTTATGTGTTACTAATGTTACTTTGCAAAGTTTATGCTTACTTTGGAATGTTATTGTTATTACTTTGGTTAAATTGTTGATTTTTGAGCTATTTAAATTTACTTTGGGTGTTTCCTTGAGGGCTTTGTTTTGAGAATCATTTGTTTCATTTTTAGGAATGAACACTCGTAAGCTTGCTGCAGCTCAGGCTGAGGCTGAAGCTGATGACGCTATGTCGATTGAGGTTGACCAGCATGAACCAGGGGTTCAAGTTGGCGGGGGACGTGCAGGCGGAGTTCCGGCTGGTAGAGGCCGAGCTGGCAGAGGACGGGGTGGTGGAGGACAAGCTGTTGGAGGCAGAGGTAGGGGACGTGGTGGTGCAGGCTTTCAGGCACCAGGTGTACCATAAGCTCCTATGGATCCATTTGACTTCACGACGTTTCTAGCTGGGATCACCGCACTCCAGAATAATCAAGTGCAACTGCATGCGGGACAGATCGCCATGCAGAACCAGTATGCTATGCTGGGACAGATTGTACAGCAGCAGGTGCCACAGGCTGGTGGTGTGGCAGTTGGTGGTAGCGGAACCACTGACAAAGATTTGGTGTTGGCTTATGCAAGGCTAAAGTCGACTGAGTTTTCGGGCGACGGTGATGCCCTAGACTTTCTGGATGAAGTTGAGCGGAATGCTCAGAGATTGCAGGCTACTGAGAGGCAAACTGTTATGTTAATGGAAATGTCCTTGAAGGAATCTGCAAGTGATTGGTTTCGTAGTGCCATTCGTGCTGAAGTGGCTACTATTACTTGGGAGGATTTTGTGACTCGATTCAAGAACTTTTACTTGCCTTTTTCAGTGGCTGAAGGTCATAGAGACAGATTGCTGGTTTTGAAAAGGGGAGACAGGTCGGTGAACGAGTACACTACCGAATTTGTGAGGCTGTGTCGTTTTGCCTCAGATCTGTAGACTGAGCAGCAAAGGGTGAACGACAGGTATGTGAAAGGTTTAGGCTCAGATTTTATCAGCCTTCTGATTGAGACGAGCAAGGAATTTCCGGTTCTAGTGGATAGTGCCCGTCGGATGGAGACAAATTTATTACACTTTGGAAAAATGACTGAGACCGAGAAGGCGGGCGGTGTTACTCAGAGTAGTGGGCAGCAGAGTGGTAGCTGTAGCTATCAGTCCAAGTCTTCCCATTACAAGAGTAAGAAAGGGGGTGAACGGAGGGGATATCAGCCGTATTCCCACAGTTCTAGTTACAGCGGTGGTAGCCGTAGTTTTGGGCAGAGTAACAGTGGAGCATCCAGTGTTCCTTTTTGTCAGAACTGCAGGCGCAGGCACTTTTGAGTTTGTACAGTAGCACCGGGTAGCTGCTATGCTTGTGGCCAACTGGGTCATTTTGCGAGAGAATGTCCGACATTTGGGCAGCAGGTGTCATCGGCTAGTGTTGCTCAGCCGTCTTTTCAGCAACAGAGAACTGCTTTTACTCCTTCGGTGGGGTATTCTCAACCCGCCGCTTCGTTTGGTGGTCAGCGGGGCCGTGGTTCAGGAGGACGTGGTTTTGGTGGCCGTAGTAACGGTGGTAGAGGTTCGGGTAGTTTCGGTTCTGCTCAGGCACCGCAGTAGGGATAGGGTCAGGCTAGAGTGTTTGCTTTGACTCCTCAGGATGCTCGTGCATCAAACGCCGTGGTGCAAGGTATTATTCCGATTTTTTTTGTAGATGTAGTGATTCTGTTTGATGCGGGTGCAACTCACTCTTTTGTTTCTTCGAGTTTTGCTGCTAAGTTGAGTATGACACCATTTAGGTTGCTAGAGCCTTCATCTGTATCTACATCTTTGTCTGACTGTGTTGTGGTGGACGTGGTTTATCCGTCTTGTTCTGTGGTTATTCGTGGTAGAGATCTTAGGGCTGATTTGATTGTACTTGATGTGTTATCTTTTGATGTTATCTTGGGGATGGATTGGCTTTCACGCCATTTTGCTTCTATCGACTGTCGAGGGAATTCGGTTGTGTTTGGGGTTCCTGGTGATGTACCTTTTTTTTCCATGGGGAGAAGGTAGAGACACCAAAGAATCTTATTTCAGCGATCAAGGCCAAGCGCATGATGTGCAAGGGTTGCCAGGGTTTCTTAGCGGTGGTTCGTGACTTAGAGGCTGTCAGTGGTAATGTGCATAGTGTCTCGATAGTGAATGAGTTCACTGATGTGTTTCCAGAAGAGTTACCTGGATTACCACCTGACCGTGATATTGAGTTCTGTATCGATGTTGTTCCTGGAACAGCTCCTATTTTGATACCTCCGTATCGGATGGCTCCTGCAGAGCTAAAAGAGTTGAAGGAACAGTTGCAAGAGTTGCTGGATAATGGTTTTATCAGGCCGAGTACTTCTCTGTGGGGTGCTCCTGTGTTGTTTGTCAAGAAGAAGGATGGTTCTTTTAGGCTGTGTATTGACTACAGACAGCTGAACAAAGTTACTATCAAGAACAGGTATCCTCTTCCTCGTATTGATGATTTGTTTGATCAGTTAGAGGGTGCTAAGTGTTTTTCGAAGATTGACTTGAGATCCGGGTATCATCAACTTCGGATCCGAGACGTCGATGTGCCTAGGACCGCTTTCAGAACGCGTTATAGGCATTTCGAGTTTCTGGTCATGTCTTTTGGGTTAACAAACGCACCAGCAGCGTTTATGGATATGATGAACCGGGTGTTCAAGCCTTTTCTGGATCAGTTCGTTATTGTGTTTATTGATGACATACTGATTTACTCTCGGAGTGAGGAGGAACATGCTTTCCACTTGATGACAATACTACAGACTTTGCATGAGCATCAGCTGTATGCTAAGTTCTCAAAGTGCGAATTCTGGCTGGACCAAGTTACTTTCTTAGGACACGTAGTGTCGAAGGATGGGATCAAGGTCGATCCGAAGAAGATTGAGGCGGTTATGGATTGGCAGAGGCCAAGGTCAGTTACTGAGATCATAAGTTTTCTCGGGTTGGCTGGCTACTATCGTCGGTTCGTGCAGGATTTCTCCAGAATATCTGCACCGTTGACTAAACTGGCAAAGAAGGGTGTTAAGTTTGAATGGACTGACAAGTGTGAGGCGAGCTTTGAGAAGCTCAAAGAGATTTTGACTACAACTCCTGTGTTGGCTTTGCCATCTGGCATTGAGGGGTTCACTGTATATTGTGATGCTTCTCGTATCGGTTTGGGTTGTGTGTTAATGCAACTTGGTAAGGTGATTGCCTATGCTTCTCGTCAGCTGAAGAAGCATGAGGTGAATTATCCTACTCATGATCTGGAGTTAGCAGTTGTGGTTTTTGCTCTTCAGATTTGGAGGCACTATTTGTACGCTGCTACTTGCGAGATCTTTACTGATCATAAGAGTCTGAAGTACATCTTTGATCAGCGGGAGTTAAATCTGAGGCAGCGAAGATGGTTGGAGTTACTGAAAGACTACGATTGTTCTATTCAGTACCATCCGGTTAAGGCTAATGTGGTAGCCAATGCGTTGAGTCGCAAGTCTTCGGGCAGTTTGGCCCATATTTCTGAGGTTGGGCGGAGACCCATGGTCCGTGAGTGGCATATTTTGTTAGCTTCGGGATACGGATTTCAGGTTTCGCAGAAAGGTTGTTTGTTAGCACAGTTGCAGGTGCAACCAGTTTTGATTGATAGGATCAAAGCTTCACAAGCTGAGGATCCACAATTGAAACGGATTATGGATGAGATCCATCTGGATGGAAATTTTGAGTTTGTTTTAGCGGATGGAGTTCTTAGGTACGGTTCTCGACTGTGTGTTCCAGATTCAGATTGTTTGAGAGACCAGATTCTGGAGGAAGCGCACAAGTCAGCTTATAGTGTTCATCCGGGTTCTACCAAGATGTATCATGATCTCAAGGGTACATACTGGTGGAGCAGAATGAAAAAGGATGTTGCAGAGTTTGTGTCTAAGTGTTTGACTTGCCAGCATGTAAAGTTAGAACATCAGAGACCGTTTGGATATCTGCAACCGCTACCTATTCCAGAGTGGAAATGGGAGCGGATCGCTATGGATTTTGTGGTTGGTTTACCACGTACCCGACAGGGGTATGATTCGATTTGGGTGATAGTTGACCGTTTGACCAAGTCAGCTCACTTTTTACCGATCAAGGTTACTTATCAGGTTTCGAAGTTGGCACAGTTGTACATAAATCGGATTGTTAGTCTCCATGGTGTACCAGTGTCGATAGTTTCGGACAGAGGATCGATTTTCACCTCTCGGTTTTGGAAGGCGATGCAGGAATCCTTGGGTACGAGATTGGATTTCAGCACTGCATTTCATCCTCAGACTGACGGACAGTCTGATAGGACGATTCAGACTTTGGAGGACATGCTCAGGATGTGTGTTCTAGATTTTCAGGGTAGCTGGGATAGTCATTTGCCTTTGATTGAGTTTTCCTACAACAACAATTATCACGCTAGTATTGAGATGGCACCTTATGAGGCGTTGTACGGGCGCAAGTGTCGATCTCCTATATGTTGGGAAGAGGTCGGCGAGCGTAAACTTTCTGGAGCTGAGATCATCCAGATTACCTCTGAGAAGGTACCTTTGATCAAGCGTAGGCTTGAGACTGCTTTTAGTCGTCATAAAAGCTATGCTGATCTTAAGCGAAAGGACTTTGAGTTTCAGGTTGGCGATTATGTAGTTCTTCGAGTTTCGCCTGTGAAAGGCATTGTACGTTTTGGTGTTAAGGGAAAATTAGCACCTAGGTTTGTTGGTCCGTATGAGATTACGGAGAGAATTGGGGTAGTTGCTTATCGTTTGGCTTTGCCGCCAGACATGTCTTTGGTGCATCCAGTATTTCATATCTCGATGTTGCGGAGGTGCGTTTCTGACCCTTCTCAAGCGATTGTACCACAGAGTGTTGAGGTTGACCAAGAGCTGTCTTATGAGGAATAGCCTGTCGAGATTGTCGATACGCAGGTGTGTAGGTTACGGAACAAAGAGATTCCGATGGTCAAGGTTCTGTGGCGGAATCACTCTGTAGAAGAATGCACTTGGGAGACGGAGTCCAACATGAGGAACCGTTATCCTTTCCTCTTTCCTTGAGTACGTTGGTATTGTTGGTTGCTTTTATGCAATGTTAGTACTTTGGGTTATGTGTGTATTTATATGCTACTTGGTGAGTGATATTTTGGGCATTTGTACTATGTGCATTACTTTGGTGTGTTTATGTGAGTTGTTGTTTAGTTCGTTGTTGTAAAATTGAGGACAATTTTGTTTTTAAGTTGGGGAGAATGTAACACCCCGTATTTGTCTAACTTGTTCCGTTAAGCCCAAACGGTACCTTGGGTTCGTTTGAGTGGTTCGACCGCTTAGATTCGCGTTTCGAAGGTTCCAAACCTTTTAAAATGTGTTTTAAGATGTATTAGAAGTAATCTCGGAGTTTGAAACGTTTTCGATTTCAATTTCAAAATCTCAAATTTTCATTGGAGGCAGTAGCATTTCGCGGGCGCGACATGCATGAATCACGGGCGCGATTCATGTATCGCGGGCGCGAAGGAAGTGTAGCGGGCGCGACGCGTGCACTGTTCAGTTCGCTGATTTCTATTTAAACTAACCTAATTCGACCTAATCTGATTTTACACTTTCTCTAAAACCCTAAAACGGCTGTAGCATTTCTCTTAATCATTTTCTATCATTCCTAAGCCTATTTCCATCGATTGTAAGTATTTTTAATCCTCTCCTTATGGTTTAATCCATTATTTATCATTGCTATCGATTATAAATTCATTAGCAATCATATGGGTTAATTGTAGGCTGATTTTGTATCCATATTTTCTGAGTTTCTCTTGATTGTTGTTCTTAATCCATCTCAAGAGGTTAGTGGCTTAAATCCCTTGTTTTGATTTATAGAGATTGCTATATACTCAATTGTTTCTATACCTTGGGTAATTTGATTATATTTTCTGTTTTGTATTGATCTAAAATCTGTAAATAATCTTGCTATGTCATTTTTAGTTTGTGTTTGGTGTTTGTTTCTTGGGTGGATGGGTGTAATCGTTATAATTGAAAGACTAATCAAATTGTGGGATTTGTAATGGAGTATTCTGTTTTTATGATTAAACTAAAATCTGGAAATTTCAAAGAAATGGATCATAGGGTATTAGATGATAAACAATACATTGGGTGGCTTTGAGAAATCGTTTAAATGGAATAGTGTATAGTTTGGTTAACATTTTTGAATTTAAATTCTGTTTTGAACTTATTACTAAAAGCTGGAATTGTTCTTTGATAATTAAAAAGGTTGTTAGATAGCAACTCCTACCTTGGGTGATTTGAGATAAATTGACCAAAGCTAAATCATAGATTAATTAAGGTTTTACAAAGGTTAAATTCGCTGTTTTGAATAAGTAACTTTGCTGGAAACTATTTTTAAAATGGTTTAAAACTTTTTAAAGGAATGCTAGTTCATCTTAGGTTGTGGTTTAATGTAAATTGAGTAATATAAAACATACAAGGTGTTATATGTCATGTGGGGTTTCGGTTGAACTATTTTAGCTTCAAGTTAATACTTGAAAGGTGTTGAATCTTATTGATTCTATTTGAGGTGACATAAATAAATGTACTTGGGGTGCTACTTGCTAAGTGTTAGCAAGCTTAATTGTTTATGGCATTATTAAGTTACGGCGTGAGTTCTTATTTAAAAAATTTACTTGGGTTTCATTTAAGGTTTGATTTAAAGACTTTGGTTTTAAACTTGGTTTATGGATGGGTCGGGTTAGACGTGGTCTCCCGACATGTTGTGTTGAGCTATACTGCAGTAAGGCTAACACACTACTTTGGGAACTGTAATTGTTTTGTAAAGACTATTTAAGTATTTAAGTACTTTGGTTTCGTTTTAAAAGATAAGAACTCACCTAAACTTAACTTGCCTTATTTGTTAATTAGTTATATGGATACTTGGTTGTATTTTGATTACCTTGTTTGAATCTTTGGTTGTGTTGTGAAATGTTAGTCCTATGTGGAGTCTAGTATTCTTAGAGTTAGGGGTTGTTCGGATTTTGACTTATATAATGTTTTAGACCCGTCGACTGCTCGTGCTTCGGAGTCTACGCAGGATTAGCTGTTTGCCAAGATTCACGTGGACAAGCAAGCAGTGAGTTTATAGTGTTATTTACCACTTTATTAAGTACCGCACATTATTTTAGTATATCAAATGTTTGTGAACTGTTTTAAGGATTATGGATCTGGATTGAAACGAGCTACTCGATAGGCTTGTATCGAGACTGTGTGCACCGGTAAGTACTTTGGGATTGGCTGACTAATGTCTGGCCTACTTTGGGAATCGATGAGGATATGTTCCCATCTACTTTGGGTTAAATACTTTGGGATTTCATTTCAATACTGTTTTCCATAGTCAAGTATATATATTAGTTTAAAAGGATTTGTTTTAAGGGTTTTAAACTTAAGGGTTAATTCCTAAAAAAATCACGAACTTTACACGAAGTTTCATTTTAATCATGAACTTTAAAAGTTGTCATTTAAAGACACGGACTTTTATTTTGTTTCAAATCTATCGCCAAAGTAAAATCCGGTGTATTTTATCGAATCAAAAATTCCTAATCCTATATACTCTAACTAAAAGATAATAAGATTTAATGTCGATTTATAATTTGGGTCATTCATTAATGGTTTATTGAAGAATTTAGTTAACAAAAATACACTGAAATGATAGATTTGAAACAAAATGAAAATTCGTGTCTTTAAATGGCAACTTTTAAAAGTCATGATTAAAATGAAACTTCGTGTAAAGTTCGTGATTTTTTTTTGAAATTAACCCTAAACTTAATAAATGTAAATAGCATTATGAACTCATCTCAGTATATTTGACCCCGTTGTTTTCCCAACTTTCCAGGTTTATGATTTTGAGAGCGTTGCTCATCTCTGATCTTTTGATTCCTCAGAGGTCTTTTTATGATATCAGACTAGTTACTGTTTTACCTCTTAGACCGTAGTAGAACTAGTTGTCTTAATATTATACTTGGGTTTGTCGTAGTGGTACGACTTTTATATTATTATACTTTGGTATGTTTCATTGGATTATTTATATATATATGAGGCATGTTTCATAGTTTCAGATTGTTATTAAAAGCGTATATTAGAACTGCTATATAAGTTGTTAGACTTAGGCTGAAGTCTCGGTTGCACCCGAGCATTGGTTTTCTTGCAGGTTTATTTGTTTATAAGGTTTTTCCCGAGTCTTGCTACGGGTTTTTGTACGACCATACCCATACCCTAGCGCCAGTCGCGATCCACGAATTTGGGTCGTGACAAAGTATCCGCTTGGGATCATGTCTTCTTAGGGCTATTTTGGATGTACAATTCCATTTCGGTAGTAATATACCATTTCAGTTGGAAAATGCAGTCGGATATTTGGGGTAGTATAAGTGATAAAGGGGTGGTAACTCATATCATGGGAGGAAACTTTGCACAGAGTTCCATTACCATTAATGGGTGGCTCCGCGATTTCTTATGGGCACAGGCATCTCAGGTAATTCAGTCTTATGGTTCTTCGTTATTTGCATATGGCCTTTTTTTCCTAGGTGCTCATTTTGTATTGGCTTTTAGTTTAATGTTTCTATTCAGTGGTCGTGGTTATTGGCAAGAACTTATTGAATCAATCGTGTGGGCTCATAATAAATTAAAAGGTTCTACTGCTACTCAGCCTCGAGCCTTGAGCATTATACAAGGACGTGCTGTAGGAGTAACCCATTACCTTCTAGGTGGAATTGCCACAACATGGGCGTTCTTCTTAGCAAGAATTATTGCAGTAGGATAATGGCTAGGAGGATTTGAAAGGCATTATGGCATTAAGATTTCCAAGGTTTAGCCAAGGCTTAGCTCAAGACCCCACTACTCGTCGTATTTGGTTTGATATTGCTACCGCGCATGACTTCGAGAGTCATGATGATATTACAGAGGAACGTCTTTATAATAATATTTTTGCTTCTCACTTCGGACAATTAGCAGTCATTTTTCTGTGGACTTCTGGAAATCATGTAGCTTGGCAAGGAAATTTTGAAGCATGGGTACAGGACCCTTTACACGTAAGACCTATTGCTCATGCTATTTGGGATCCTCATTTTGGTCAACCGGCTGTGGAAGCTTTTACTCGAGGGGGTGCGCCTGGCCCAGTGAATATCGCCTATTCGGGTTTTTATCAATGGTGGTCTACAATTGGTTTACGTACTAATAAAGATTTTTATATTGGAGCTCGTTTTCTATTATTTCTTTCTGCCCTAGCCTTACTAGCAGGTTGGTTACACCTACAACCGAAATGGAAACCAAGCGTTTCGTGGTTCAAAAATGCGGAATCTCGTCTCAATCATCATTTGTCAGGACTATTCGGAGTATGCTCTTTAGCTTGGACAGGACATTTAGTCCATATCGCTATTCCTAGCGCTAGGGGAGAATATGTTCGATGGAATAAATTTTTAGATGTATTACCACATCCCCAAGGATTGGGCCCACTTTTACAGGTCAGTGGAATCTTTATGCTCAAAATCCTGATTTAGGTAATCATTTATTTGGTACCTCTCAAGGAGCAGGAACTTCCATTCTAACCCTTCTCGAGGGGTTCCATCCACAAACATAAAATTTATGGCTGACCGATATTGCACACCATCATTTAGCTATTGCATTTCTTTTTCTCGTCGCGGGTCATATGTATAGAAGTAACTTTGGGATTGCGCACAGTATAAAAGATCTTTTAGCAGCACATATTCCTCCGGAGGGCGATTGGGGCGTGGACATAAGGGTCTTTATGACACAATCAACAATTCACTTCATTTTCAATTAGGCCTTGCTCTAGCTTCTTTAGGAGTTATTACTTCCTTAGTAGCTCAACACATGTACTCATTACCTGCTTATGCATTTATAGCACAAGACTTTACTACTTAAGCTGCGTTATATACTCATCACTAATACATCGCAGGATTCATCATGACAGGAGCTTTTGCTCATGGAGTTAGAGATTACAATCCAGAACATAATGAGAATAATGTATTGGCAAGAATGTTAGACCATAAAGAAGCTATCATATCCCATTTAAGTTGGGCCAGCCTCTTTTTAGGATTCCATACTTTGGGACTTTATGTTCATAATGACGTCATGCTTGCTTTTGGTACTCCGGAGAAACAAATCTTGATCGAACACATATTTGCCCAATGGATACAATCTACTCACGGTAAAACTTCATACGGGTTCGATGTACTTTTATCGTCAACGAATAGTCCAGCCTTCAATGCAGGTCGAAGCATATGGTTGCCCGGCTGGTTAAATGCTATTAATGAAAATAGTAATTCATTATTCTTAACAATAGGGCCTAGAGACTTCTTGATTCATCATGCCATTGCTCTGGGATTACATACAACCACATTGATCTTAGTAAAAGGTGCTTTAGATGCACGCGTTTCAAAGTTAATGCCAGATAAAAAGGATTTTGGTTATAGTTTTCCTTGCGATGGTCCAGGGCGCGGCGGTACTTGTGATATTTTGGCTTGGGACGCATTTTATTTGGCGGTTTTCTGGATGTTAAATACCATTGGATGGGTAATTTTTTAGTGGCATTGGAAGCATATTCACATTATGGCAGGGTAATGTTTCACAGTTTAATGAATCTTCCACTTATTTGATGGGATGGTTAAGAGATTATTTATGGTTAAACTCTTCGCAACTTATCAATGGATATAACCCTTTTGGTATGAATAGCTTATCGGTCTGGGCGTGGATGTTCTTATTTGGACATCTTATTTGGGCTACTGGATTTATGTTTTTAATTTCTTGGCGTGGATATTGGCAGGAATTGATTGAAACTTTAGCATGGGCCAATGAACGTACACCTTTGGCTATTTTGATTCGATGGAGAGATAAACCAGTGGCTCTTTCCATTGTGCAAGCAAGATTGGTTGGATTATCCCACTTTTTTGTAGGTTATATCTTCACTTATGCGGCTTTCTTGATTGCCTCTACATCAGGTAAATTTGGTTAATTTTTTTTGTTACTGTATCCACGAAAATATCATTTTTTCTCTGGGTAAGGCGACTTTTTCTATTTCTACATCTAGGATCCGACTTGTATCAGCGATACTTATACGAAGTGAAATATTATGGCAAGGAAAAGTTTGATTCAGCGGGAGAAGAAGAGGCAAAAATTGGAACAAAAATATCATTTGATTCGTCGATCCTCAAAAAAAGAAATAAGCAAAGTTCCGTCGTTAAGTGATAAATGGGAAATTCATGGAAAGTTACAATCCCCACCACGAAACAGTGCACCGACACGTCTTCATCGACGTTGTTTTTCAACCGGAAGACCGAGAGAAAACTACCGAGACTTTGGACTATCCGGACACGTACTTCGTGAAATGGTTCATGCATGTTTGTTACCGGGAGCAACAAGATCGAGTTGGTAAGGATTAAAAATTTTCCTTCATTTTTCAAGTCATTTTTATTATCATCCGTCGTAGAGGGGTCCCTTTACCATTCTGTATAAATACGCTATTCTATTTGTACAGATATGGTAGAAGGGCGCATTCAATCTTTATTTGTCCATTAGATTAGTTTCTGGTTCTTCTCTTCATTACGCGGGGTAGAGCAGCTTGGTAGCGCGCTAGGCTCATAACCTTGAAGTCACGGGTTCAAATCCCGTCCCCGCAACATTTTTTTGTAAAACAAATTAGGGTTATCCCCGTTAACTACGTTAACTATTAATTAGTTAATTTTTAACTAATTAATAATTAAAAAGATAAATAAATATAGGGAATAGAATCACTATATTATCATGGTCAACTATACTGAATGTTTTATCCTATTTTATCCTATTAAATCGATTTAATAGGATAAATTGCCTTACCTTGAGCGGATAGCGGGAATCGAACCCGCGTCTTCTCCTTGGCAAAGAGAAATTTTACCATTCGACTATATCCGCATCTGGATCATACATATTTGTGAACAGCTATGCTCGATATTTCGGGACGATTATTATTCTATAATATATATTATAGAATAATATAATTCTATATATATTATAAATTCTATATTATACAATTTCTATATATTTATTGAATATAATATATTATTATTTATTCTATATTATTCTATATTTATTTATTAATTTAATTATATATTATTAATTATATAATTATATTATTAATTATATAATATTATATAAATTATTATTATAATTATATAATATTATTCTATATTTTATTTATTATATAGAGAATATACATTAAAATATATTTCTATATTTATTAATTTAGTCATTATATATATTTATAATTATATATATATTTATAATAGATTAATAAATTATAATATAGAAAATAAATTCTATTAATATTAATAGAATACTTTTTTTAATAGAATCTATTTTCTATAATTTTTATTACATCTATTCTATTTTATTACATATATCTATTTTATTACATTTTTTATTTGATTTGTAATAGATTTATTTATATATAATAAATTTTTTATCCCATTAGACGAAATTTTATATTGAATTCCATTTAAAAATTACAAAAAGCAAAGTTTGACCCCTCCCTCTAATTTTTTTGCTCTCTTTATTTGTATTTTGCATTTTTAGAACTTAGACTTTTATTGAATTTTAATGTGTTTCGCAACCCGAAAGGGTTCGGGGGAGGGGTCATTTTATTTTTGTATCTGAAACAATGAGATTCAAGAGATGAGAGAATTAAGGATACCTACCAGAAAAACTAATCCAATCCATAATGATGTACCGGAAAATACAACATTGTTATTACTTGACCAACCATCAGGAGAAGAAAAAACAACGGGTACACTAATCAGTAAGATTGATGAAGTAACGATTAATGCAAAAACAGCCAATTGGAAAGCAATAGTCATGTTTCTAATCCTCCTAGCTACCAACAAAAGAACTATACCATTTGATCCCTCTATAAAATTGTAAAAAAAAGCATCATGGGGGGATTGTGCCATGAATCCATTGATTCTATATGACTTATGACCACCCTTTCCCATTTTAGGGGCGGGTCAAGCGTCGTTTTTTACTTCACAAATGATCAGGTCATGCTAGATCCTGCATCTATCTATCTATTAGATAAATATAAATAGAATTATCGACTCATACCAAATATCTTTTTATAGTACAGTGATGATATCAACTCCGATGGCTTCTATTCTATTCGGCAGAATAAAAATAAAATTGTAAAATATAAATTATCTTTCGGAGAGATGGCCGAGTGGTTGATAGCTCCGGTCTTGAAAACCGGTATAGTTCGCAAAGAACTATCGAGGGTTCGAATCCCTCTCTCTCCTTTTTTTCTCGATGAGTAGATTTATGTCTTTATTGGTTTTGACTGGCCCAATATCATAAATGTAAATGGCTCGGCTAGGTGAGATAGCCGAGCCAGAAAAAAATAGATTAGATATAAATGAGTTGAAACGAAAGGAAAAAGGAACACTTTTTAAGTATGATCTAATCCACCCAATCAATATGTATTGTAGAATCAAATGAATTCCTACTTTAAGTATTGGACCTCCTGTTCTTTATTTAATTTGATTTATTTCTTTTTTTTTCTCACAAATTCCGATCTTGTAATGATCTAGATTCAGATCGGGATTTGTAAGTACAAAGTCTAAGAAAAAGAGTAATGTAAAGAAAAAATCTTTTTTCTTTACATTTGAAAGATTTTTTTATTATCAATCGGCGTTGACTTGAAATAACGAAAAGATGCCTAGGAATCTCTGCCCCTTTTATCACTAAAGTGTGTGTGTATCATCAATATAAATATACCCCTCCCCCTTCTGTTATATACAACAACGCGGTAATTCCAATCTAAAACCTAAATAGTAAAATTGAAAGAGAAAAGAGAAAGGGTTTGAATGAAATCATAAGAATATATATGCTCTACAACTTTTTGCATTTTCCGGGGATTGTAGTTTAATTGGTCAGAGCACCGCCCTGTCAAGACGGAAGCTGCGGGTTCGAGCCCCGTAGTCCGACGGATAAAAATCTAATAATCTAATAAAAAATACATCAATGCATCTTTTCCTGTTCTGCGAAAGGGGGAAAAATAGCCTAATTTCATTTATAGGGGGATCTTTCTTATTCTTTTTCTTTATTTTTGTTTTACATTTCTCATCAAAGTAAACTCAATTATGGAAATTTTCCTTTTTTTAACTAGTACTGGTTGATAGACATATATGTGGATTAGTGCAATTATTGGTAGTGTTATATTCAAGATTCCAAAAGATACTATACTTATACTGAATTTGGGTTTTTTGAATATTCCCAACCCATTTAATGATAATGAAATCGAATCGAGTAACATATCTTTTCCGGTAACGCATACACAAATAGAATTTGTATTTATTTGTATGTACCATACAAAATAAATACAAATTGTTTTTATCGAATACTTTAAATCTGAAAAGTCTCTTTTTTTTTTGTCCGATTTTGTGCAATCTCAATTACAAATTTGAATTTGAAACAATCTATCTCATTAAAATTCAAATTCCGCATTGAATTTTTTTTGATATATTCTATACTTTCCATTAGCAAGGAAAGAGAATATTAATAAAATAAATATCAAATAAAAAAAGTAAAGTAATGGAAAAAATTATCAATTGAATCAAGAATCCAAGCCATTTTTGAATTTGATATGGATAAACGATCTTTCTATGTTATACTATTCAATTCTCGACGATGAATCGATTTGATAACTCCGATATTGTTATTCATGATATTGATCAGACTCAATATCATCGAGATGGATTCATCCCATTGAATTTTATTTAAGGCGAAAGATTTATTATCTCTATGGGATGAAATGCCGAGTTATTACGAAATAAATAAAAATTAAACGATTACATTTTAGATTATGGAAGTAAATATTATTGCGTTTATTGCGACTGCCCTGTTCATTCTAGTTCCTACTGCCTTTTTACTTATAATTTACGTAAAAAGGGTTAGTCAAAGTGATTAATTTGAATGAAACTTGACTTCATTTTACTTCTTGGTTCTTATCAATGATTGAAGAAAACAAATGACAAGGATTCCTATTTTGAGTCTTAGATTTAGTAGTATTCTATGAGATCCGATAGTATGATAGAAAGAAATATATTTCTTTCTATCATACTATCCGTTTTTTCTAGTATATACAGTTGTACTATATAAAAATATAGTCTGAATCGACTTAATATAGATAAATCTATAATAATATTATCTCAGATTCATATGTCTGGATATCAATTATCCCAATATCATTTGAAAATGGGGATATGAAGATATTTTTAATTCAATTGCTAAATTTGGAATAAATTAGCAATTGAATTAAATAATTCAATTGCTAATTAATAAATTCAAAAATAAATATTGTCAGAACGGTTTATAAAAAAATTGATAGTGTTTGATTTCTCAACTCAATTAATACCTCTAAAGTCCACTTCTTCCCCATACTACGAGTGAAAGAGAAAATGTAAAGACACCAATTAAAGCAGCCAAAGCAAGACTTATTATATCCATGTAAATTATGTCCTCTATGAATATGAAGGAATTTTTCCATTATTGTTCACTAATATAATAATAGGAGAATTGTTGGAACAAAGTCAAAACAAAAAAAAGATTATGTTCAATATATTGAATATTGATGAAAAAAATCCAATTAATTCAAAGAAGTTCTTATCTTATTCTTATAAGATTGCTATTAGAATCGAAAATTTTTTAGTAGAAATTTAAGTACAAACAAAATAGCCAGCAATACCTTTGGAAGTATCAAGAAGCCTTTTCCTCCGCGTGCTTCCATTGGGAACAAATTTGATAAGTTATATCAGCAAAAGAAAAACGAATAAGATATTTTGCGTCTTTTATTAATCAGGCGACACCCGGATTTGAACTGGGAAAAAAGGATTTGCAGTCCCCCGCCTTACCACTCGGCCATGCCGCCAGGGCAACATAAACATAAAATAGACAAACCCCCCCCCCCCCCCTTTTTTTCTAAATTCCTAAAAAAAATCCTTCTTTTTTTTATTGGATCTATCTTTCCAATTAATTTTGTATAGTATCTCAAAACACATACTATCTAAATTTTTCTATTATATATTGCTATTGAAATGAAAAGTCAATTTTTAGTCACAAACTCCAAAATTAAGTACAAAGTGGAACCGTTAACTATTTACTGTGAATTCATGTCATGAACGATTCTTCTATTTGAAGCTAAAATTGTATTTCCTTAATCTTAATGATGTAAAAAAATCAAAATGGATATGTAATCAATGCATATTGATTCTTTTCAATAAAAAAAATTCTCCTCAGTTTCAATTTTAACAATAATTATGAGTATATGTAAACCCTAGAACAGAAAATTTTCTACAGATATCTATCTTATCTGCATATGATTCCTATAAGAAAATTTTGATTCAATGAAAATGGAATAAATTTTTTGATAGAGCATGACGTGTGCTGTCCAAAATAGAACTGCAGTAAAAGGAGATATATATATATATATATATATATATATAAAAAAATAGCTATAGCTATAGTTATGGGCTAGTTATGTCCCCGTATGTTTTATGTTTAATAAGCCTTATTATGTTTGTTTTATCTTATGCACTTCAATCGTATTATATGAACTCGCTTAAATAAAAAAAATCTTCTAAGTTTATGCGAATTTTGTTGAACTAAACAATTAAATCCGCGTGACAAAACTAAGTGCTAAAAAATAAAAAAAATCCACTTGATTCGGATTATTGGTTCTCTTTCTCATCGAAAGATGAAATCCTGTATTTTATTGGTATCCAGGCGTATTAGAATATGTAATATCATAATAATGGTAGAAATGAAATCATTTTTTTTTGCTATTCTATATAAATTTTTATAAATCTAAGGTAAGTGGAATTTCTCAATTTCTTTCCAGTTTTATCTGTTGCCAATTCGAATTTAAGTATAAACGTCTCTTTATTCTATTCCTCCGTTCATACGTATTTCATAGATTTCATATCTATTGAGTTAGATAAAATTTTATGTGATTCTGTAAACAGAATATAAAGTCCATCGTTCCTAGATCGATCCATCTAATTGGAATGAAGAATGATCCAATAAAATAATGGGATTTTTTTAATAAATAATAAACAGAAAATTCAAAATGCTCGGGGATGCAAATTAAGGAGTGTCTACAATACCTGGATTTAATCAGATACAATTTAAAGGATTTTGTAGGTTCATTGATCAGGGCTTAACATAAGAACTTCATAAGTTTCCAAAAATGGAAGATACAGATCAAGAAATTAAATTTCAATTATTTGTAGAAACATATCAATTAGTAGAACCGTTGATAAAAGAAAGAGACGCTGTATATGAATCATTTACATATTTTCCTGAATTATATGTGTCCGCGGGATTAATTTGGAAAACGAGTAGGGATATGCAAGAACAAACAATTTTTATTGGAAACATTCCTTTAATGAATTCCCTGGAAACTTTTATAATAAATGGAATATACAGAATTGTGATTAATCAAATATTGCAAAGTTCCGGTATCTATTACCGGTCAGAATTGGATCATAACGGAATTTCGGTCTATACCAGCACCATAATATAAGATTGGGGGGGGGGGGATTAGAATTAGAGATTGATAGAAAAGCAAGAATATGGGCTCGTGTGAGTAGGAAACAAAAAATATCTATTCTAGTTCTATCATCCGCTATGGGTTTGAATCTAAGAGAAATTTTAGAGAATGTGTGCTACCCTGAAATTTTCTTATCTTTCCTGAATGATAAAGAAAAAAAAATTGGGTCAAAGGAAAATGTCATTTTGGAGTTTTATCAACAATTTACTTGTGTAGGTGGAGATCCAGTATTTTCTAAATCCTTATGCAAGGAATTACAAAAAAAAAATTCAACAAAGATGTGAATTAGGAAGGATTGGTCGATTAAATATAAACCGGAGACTGAATCTTGATATACCTCATAATAATACATTTTTGTTACCGCGAGATATATTGGCAGCTGCGGATCATTTGATTGGAATGAAATTTGGAATGGGTACGCTTGACGATATGAATCATTTAAAAAATAAACGTATTCGTTCTGTAGCAGATCTTTTACAAGATCAATTCGGATTGGCTCTGATTCGTTCAGAAAATGCGGTTAGAAGGACTCTATGTGGAGCAATTAGGCATAAATTGATACCGACCCCTCAAAATTTGGTAACTTCAACTCCACTAACAACCACTTATGAATCTTTTTTCGAATGCAGTTAGGGATAATTTCAATTTACATCTTTTTAGACTTAATTATTCATGATTAGCCAAATCATTGATAGAAATAATATCCAAATACCAAATTCGTCCTCTATATAACCTGCGCGAAATCGAGGAAACCTTTGGGAAGATCAAAGAAAGAATCTGTTCTTCCTCCGTAAAAAATTCTTCTAATAATTCTGAACCTAATGTTTTCAAAAAAGTGCGTACAATATTTTTGTGTTTACGAGACAAAGTTTTAACACAAAAAAGTCGAAGTATATATTTTATTCGATACAAATTGTTTTTTGAGGATCCGCTATAATAATGAGAAAAATTTCTATATATACGCACAAATCGGTCAATAATATCAGAATCCGCTGAATCAGCCCGAGTCGGTTTGCTAATGGGATGTCCTGCTGCCTTAGAAAATTTTGTTTTTGCCAACGATCCAATTAAAGGAATAATAGGAACTATTGTATCGAATTTCTTTATAGTATTATCTTTATCTATTATAAATAAATTTTCTAGCATTTGACTCCGTACCAAATGAAGGATTCAATTGTACATTTGAAAGATAGCCCAAAAAGTTGAGAGAATGCATAGATAATGAATTTAGATAGATTTTTTCCGGTTGAAACCACGCATAAAAATGAGATTGACATAAATTGAGAAAGTAATATTTTCATTTTTTCATCAGAAAAGGCCTATCTTTTGCAGCCAAAATGGATTTTCCTCGATATCTAGCATAATGCATGAAAGGATCCTTGAACAACCATAGAATTGCCTGAAAACCATTAGCAATGACTTCTACAAAATGTTCTATTTTTCCATAGAAAGAAATTCGTTCAAGAAGTATTCGATAAAATGTTGCTCGTAAATAAAAAGATTGGTTACGGAGAAAAAAAAAGATGTATTCATATTCATATATATAAGAGTTATATAAGAACATGCAAATTTTTTGATTATTTTTTATACAAATGGAAATGGATTTCTTTGGAATAAAAAAACTGTTCCAATTCCAATACTCATGAAGAAAGAGTCGAAATAAATCCAAAGAAGAGGGGTCTTTCATCCAATAGCGAAGGATTTGAACCGATTTATCTAGATGGATGGGGTAAGGTATTAATACATCTGACACATAATTTAAATGTGGAAATTTGTCCTCTAAAAAAGGAAATATTGAATGAATGGATCGTAATTTATGAGATTTTGCTAACCCCGACCTTTATAAAGAAGATACTAATCGTAGCGAAAATGGAATTTCCACAATAACTGCAAAATCCTCTGATATCGTTTGATAATACAAATTCTTGTTGTTCCTAAAAAATAGATTTTGATTCGAATCATTAGCAGAAAAAAAATGATTTTGTTGATACATTCGAGTAATTAAACGTTTTACAATTAAGAAACTAAATTTATTGTCATAACCTGCATTTTCCAACAAAGTAGATCTATTTAAACTGTGATCGTGAGCAAATGTATAAATATACTCTCGAAAGATAAATGGGTATAGAAAGTTCTTTTTTCGAGATCTATCTGCTTCTAAATATCTTTGATATTCCTCCATTTTTATTTGAAATTAAATTGGATTGAAACAAGGATAGAGGATTTTTATTGGGTTATTTAATGACACATAGTGCGATACAGTAAAAACAAAGTAGTCTAATAGAAAAGAATAGATACCTCGGAAAGAAATAGGTAAACTCATTAACGGACTCCCATCCTCCATTTTTTCCATCTAATAGGTTTATGCTTATTATAGGATAAAAGATAAAAAAATGATTAGAAATCCTTTATTTTTTCAAGCCAATCGCTCTTTTGATTTTGGAAAAGAAAAATATCTTTATCAACATACTCTTTCTACACATTTCGAACTCAATTATAATAGCTACTTCTTTTTCTCGCTCTTTCCGGAGTTGTTGTTCCCATGTTTCCACCGTCGGGGAGACGATTCATAAAGTGCTACGCTCCTTCGGTCGTGTTTGGAGTTTTTATCACAGGTGGAGTGACTGCTCGATCCATTAAGGTGCTTGTCACGACCCATTTTCATGAATCGTGACCGGCGCTAGGGCATGGGGAATGTAGTACCAACACCCGTAGCTAGCCTTTCTTATAACATACAATTTAATTAAACCTGCAGAAAACCAATGCTCGGGGGCAACCGAGACTTCAGCCTAAATCTAACAGTTATAATATTCAATAATTAATATAACATGCTTATCCACTTCTGAGTATAAAAATAGGCATAACATAA
This sequence comes from Mercurialis annua, assembly GCF_937616625.2. Taxonomy (NCBI): domain Eukaryota; kingdom Viridiplantae; phylum Streptophyta; class Magnoliopsida; order Malpighiales; family Euphorbiaceae; genus Mercurialis; species Mercurialis annua. The sequence goes on from NC_065574.1 coordinate 22,771,136, forward strand.
ATAATCCGAAATAATTATATAACATGCCAGAGCAATATAACTAGTCAGACCAATCCGACAAACAACTGTAATAATAACAAAGACGTCTAGTCAACTACTGCGGTCTAAGAATAAAAAGTTTTACAGTTTATTAAAATAAAAGGAACTTCTGAGGAAAAGTAAATGCGGAGATCACCAGACTCTCTCAGATCATAACTCTGGGGAAAATTGGGAAAACAACGGGGTCAGATATACTGAGATGAGTTTATACCACTATCTACATTTATTAAGTGGAAAACCTTTAAAACCATTTAAAACATTTAAATACGATATTACGAATAATAGTTGGAACCCTAATCCACAATTCTAAATAATAAACATAATCCAACAGGTCTGGTCCCAAGAGCTGAGCTACACCGAGTTACCACTGACCACACTTATACCAGAGTCCCGAGAGCTGAGCTACACCGAGTTACTCTACTTGGTCCCGAGAGCTATGCTCACACGGAGTTACCACATTACCATAATTACCTTTCCCAGATCATTACAGGTGCGCACGCAGTCCTAATGATGCCCATTAGGTAGCATGTTCCAACTAGAAGCCATAATATAAAAACAGTTCCAACTAGACACCACATAGGACTAGCACAATTAGCACGTCGGAAATAAACAAGCCAGAACACACAAAAATACCCATTAGGTAATAAAGCCCAATTAATATAAGTCTATTGAGTTCTCGCTTAAAAACCAATTTGTAAATATTACTTAATAATTTTTAAATAATAATTAACTTTCCAAATAGTGGGTTAGCCGAGTTATCATTAACTACCAAGCTAACCTCACTTGTCGGGTGACCCAAGTCTAACCCGATTCAAAACGTTAATCATATATAAACCCAAGTTTATATTTATAAAATAAATTAACAAAATAATAATCCATTTTAAAAGCGGAACTCAATAACTTCAATTTCAAGTAACCCAAGTTACAACCCAAAAATCTAACCATTTTAAGTTCATACAAGTTTAGGGACTAAACTGTACTTTTGCCAGTTAGGGACTAAATTGTAATTTAGCCAAAATCGTGCCAAATTTGATATTCTTAATTAAATCAAATTACCCGAGTAATTATATTAGCTAAATTTATAATAGCTATCGTTTTCAACTTAATAATTATAATTCAAATCTAAATTCAAGTTATTAGTTAAAGTTTAAAATTAAGGATTTATTTGATTTATACATAACAAATGAGTGATCAAAGTAAACATTTCACCATCCTCTTCAATTTGAACATAACACCCGCCTAAGCCAACACTCCATTTGCAGAAACTTACGAACATCAAATATGAACATTTAAGTTTTCCAAATTCAACATGATTCCTAGATTGCATTCATATCATTCATTATAAACAAAACCCAACACCTAAAAGCAAAACCGAATCAAGATTAGGACCAATGATTCCACACAAAGCAACATACTGACATTGATAAGATTGGAAACGGTGAGGTAAAACTCTAAACGAAAGCTTAAACTACTATCGCTTAAACATTCCGACGGATTTGCAATCATTCAAAATAGCAAAATCAAGGCTAAAGAGAAAGAAGGAAATCGGCAGAAACAATAAGAAATAAGAAACAGAATTAATGCTACATACCAACGCGTCGGAACGGCAGCGATTGAAACGAGATCGGCGGCACACCATTTGGCGAAGCGAATGAGTAGAATCGAAGGTATACGAGTCTAGAACGCCTGAGATCAATCGGTTTCAGTTTCGATCTAGAAACGAATACACACGGATCAAAACACTGAAAGTCGTTCCAAACTAAAAACCGAAATCAAACGCGACGATATAACGGTGGTGACTCAAACGAACAAAATAACGTACCGTTTCCGATTCCGAAACGTTAGGATCGTAGATGATCGAGTCTATAATCACTGGGATCGAACGGTTCTGATTTTGATAATGAAACGAAAGAGAACGATCAGAATTTCAGTATATCGTTCATAAGTAAAACTGAAATTAAAACTCAAGAAACTTACCAATGGACAGTTGAGTTAGAAGGAGGATTTGGGAGTGAGTTTCTTGGAGGAAAACGAAGTAGATGGTGGCTAGGGTTTTAGTAGAAGTGAGTAAAATGTTTAGGTTAGGTTAAGGGGTCTATTTATGGACCCCACGACAGATTTTTCTCGCAGGGCGCGATGGCAGGCGCGTCGCGAGGCGCGACGGGCCATCGCGCCCTCTAATCAAATTTTAAGGCAGGGCGCGACGCGAGGCGCGCCGGACCTGTCGCGCCTTCCATCGCGCCCTGCAGGCAAAATTGTAAAATGGCCCAGACTTGGGCCCGAACCCGCCGACGGAACGAAACCGAAACCGAATAAAAAAAAATGGACTATTCGAGCCCAGACACGCGAGGTACGGACGATGAAACGAACGAACAACTATCAGAAACATAAACAGAAAACACGGTGTATTACATTCTCCCCAACTAATTAAAAATTCTTCCTCGAATTTAACACGACAAACAATTAATACCAGAACAACACGTACACATATAATAGCCATTTATTCACATAAAAATAAAAGCATCGTACCTAACGGAAAAAGAAAAGGATAGCGATTCCGCATATCCGACTCGGTCTCCCAAGTGCACTCCTCTACAGAATGATTGCGCCAGAGAACTTTGACCATCAGAATCTCCTTGTTCCGCAATTTACGCACTTGCGTATCAACAATCTCAACTGGCTGCTCCTCATAGGACTACTCCTGGTCAATCTCAACACTCTGAGGCACAATCACGTGCGAAGGATCAGAATGCACTTTCTCAACATAGAAACATGAAACACAGGATGTACTAACGACATGTCTGGCGGCAGAACCAGACGATAAGCCACAGCTCCAATCCTCTCTGAAATCTCATAAGGACCAATATACCTCGGCGCCAACTTCCCCTTGACACCAAAACGAACCACGCCCTTCATAGGCGAAACCCGAAGAAACACGAAATCACCAACATGAAACTCAATGTCTTTCCTCTTCGGATCAGCATAACTCTTATGCCGACTAAAAGCAGTCTCTAACCTCCGTTTGATCAACGGTACCTTCTCTGAGGTAATCTGAATAATCTCCGCTCCCGAGAGTTTACGCTCTCCGACCTCCTCCCAACAGATAGGAGATCTACACTTGCGCCCGTACAAAGCCTCATACGGCGCCATCTCGATGCTCGCGTGGTAACTGTTGTTATAAGAAAACTCAATCAACGGCAAATGAGTATCCCAGCTACCCCTAAAATCAAGAACACACATCCTGAGCATATCCTCCAACGTCTGAATAGTTCTCTCAGACTGACCGTCAGTCTGAGGATGAAAAGCTGTACTGAAATCCAATCGAGAACCCAAGGATTCCTGCAACGCTTTCCAGAACCTCGAAGTAAATACAGAACCTCTGTCTGAAACAATAGAAACCGGTACACCATGCAAACTGACAATCCTGTCGATGTACAACTGAGCCAACCTCGAAGCGGTATACGAAACCTTAATCGGAAGGAAATGAGCTGACTTGGTCATACGGTCAACTATAACCCAGATGGAATCGTACCCCTTTAGAGTACGTGGTAAACCAACCACAAAATCCATAGCAATCCGCTCCCACTTCCACACTGGAATAGGTAGTGGCTGCAGATAGCCAAAAGGTCTCTGATGCTCCAGCTTCACCTGCTGGCACGTCAGACACTTAGAAACATACTCAGCGACATCCTTCTTCATCCCGCTCCACCAGTAGGTACCCTTAAGATCATGGTACATCTTAGTGGAACCCGGATGAACACTATAAGCAGACTTGTGCGCTTCTTCCAGAATCTGGTCCCTCAAACCATCTGAATCCGGAACACACAATCTCGAACCATGTCTCAGAACACTATCCACAAAAGTAAACTCAGAATTTCCGTCCTGTTGAATCTCCTCAATAATCTGTTTCAATTGTGGATCCTCAGCTTGTAAAACTTTGATCCGATCAATCAAAACGGGTTGCACTTGTAACTGTGCCAACAAACAACCAGCCTGAGACAACTGAAAACCATAGCCCGAAGCCATTAAACTGTGCCACTCTCTAACCATGGGCCTACACCCAACCTCAGAAATATGAGCCAAGCTGCCCGAAGACTTGCGACTCAACGCATCGGCTACCACATTAGCCTTACCAGGATGGTACTGAATAGTACAGTCGTAGTCTTTCAGCAACTCTAACCACCTCCTCTGTCTCAAGTTCAATTCTCTCTGATCAAAGATATATTTCAGACTCTTATGATCAGTGAAAATCTCACAAGTAGCACCATACAAATAATGCCTCCATATTTTTAGCGCAAAAACCACAGCTGCCAACTCTAAATCATGAGTAGGGTAATTTACCTCATGCTTCTTCAACTGTCTGGAAGCATAGGCAATCACCTATCCATGTTGCATCAGAACGCAACCCAAACCAATCCGAGACGCATCACAATACACTGTGAAACCGTCAATGCTAGAAGGCAATGCCAAAACCGGAGCTGTAGTCAAAATCTCCTTGAGCTTCTCAAAGCTCGCCTCGCACTTGTCAGTCCACTCAAACTTAACACCCTTTTGTGTCAGTTTAGTCAACGGTGCAGATATTCTGGAGAAATCTTGCACGAACCGACGATAGTAGCCAGCTAAACCCAGAAAACTTCTGATCTCGGTAACTGACCTTGGCCTCTGCCAATCCATAACCGCCTCAATCTTCTTCGGATCAACCTTGATCCCATCTTTCGACACCACGTGTCCTAGAAAGGTAACCTGATCCAACCAGAACTCACATTTTGAGAACTTAGCATACAACTGATGCTCACGCAACGTCTGTAGTATAGTCCTCAAATGGTAAGCATGCTCCTTCTCGCTCCAAGAATAGATCAAAATGTCATCAATGAAAACGATAACGAATTGATCTAAAAACGGCTTGAACACTCTGTTCATCATATCCATAAACGCTGCTGGTGCGTTCGTCAGACCAAAGGACATAACCAGAAACTCATAATGTCCATAACGAGTCCGAAAAGCAGTCATAGGCACATCTGCATCACGCATCCGAAGCAGATGATACCCAGACCTCAAATCAATCTTGGAAAAACACTTCGCACCCTGCAACTGGTCAAACAAATCATCGATGCGAGGAAGAGGATATATGTTCTTGACAGTAGCCTTGTTCAACTGTCTGTAGTCGATACACAGTCGAAAGGAACCGTCTTTCTTTTTCACAAACAGAACTGGAGCACCCCACGGAGAAGTACTCGGTTTGATGAACCCGCTATCCAGCAACTCTTGTAACTGGTCCTTCAACTCCTTCAGCTCTCAGGAGCCATCCGATACGGCGGTATCGAAATCGGAGCTGTACCAGAAACCACATCAATGCAAAACTCAATATCACGATCAGGTGGTAATCCAGGCAATTCCTCTGGAAACACATCAGTGAACTCATTCACTATCGGAACACTATGCATATCACCACTATCAACCTCCAAATCACGAACCATAGCAAGGAAACCCTGGCAACCCTTGCCTAACATCTGCTTCGCCTTGATGGCGGAAATCAGATTCTTGGGTGTCTCCGCCTTTTCTCCCTGAAAGGAAAAAGATAGATCACCTGGAATCCTGAACTCGACTGACTTCCCTCGACAGTCAATAGAAGCATAATGGCGCGACAGCCAATTCATCCCCAAGATGACATCAAAAGAAAGAACGTCAAGCACAATCAAATCAGCACATAATTCTCTACCCTGAATAACCACTGGACAAGAAGGATATACAACATCCACTACTACACCTTCAGACATAGGTGTAGACACAGCTAGAGGTTCACTCAAAACAGATGGTGCAATACCCAATTTCCCAGCAAAGCAAGTAGACACAAACGAATGGGTTGCACCCGCATCAAATAACACCAAAGCATCAGTAAAAGAGATCGGAATGGTACCTTGCACCACGGCATTTGATGCACGCGCATCCTGAGGAGTAAGAGGAAACACTCTGGCCTGACCCTGCGGCTGCTGCTGCGAACTCTGCCCAGTACCATAACCGTTGGAACCCCTACCGCCGTTACCACGGCCACCAAAACCTCGACCACCAGAACCACGGCCCCGCTGGCCACCAAAAGATGATGCAGGTTGCGAGTACCCTACAGACTGTGAAAATGCAGGTCTCTGCTGCTGATAAGAAGACTGCGCCACACTGGAGTTAGACATCTGCTGCCCAGATGTCGGACACTCCGTGGAAAAATGACCCGGCTGGCCACAAGAAAAACAACCTCCAGGAGCTAACTGACACTGACCAAAGTGCCTGCGTCTGCAATTCTGGCAGAACGGAGTGTTCGATCCACCACTGTACCCGCGTCCTGAACCACGGTTACTCCCACTGCTACTGGAGCTGTACAGAGCACTCCTAGCACTATGCCTCCCTTTGTTGTGAGTTCGGCGACTCCCTTTATTGGCCTGAGAAGAGCCACTGTAGTAGTTCCCACTACCATGCTGCACTGGGGCCTGCTGCCCCCCACTAGGAAGATCACTCTTTCCCTTTTGATTCTTGAAAGGGTCAGAGATCGTCCCAAACTGAACCATCGAATTCTCCATCCGCCGCGCACTATCCACTAACCGGGCAAACTCCATGTTTGTCCCTATCAGCAAAGGGAGAAACTCTGATCCTAAACCCCTAATATAACGGTCGTTCACTCGCTCTTGATCACCCTGTAGATCTGTAGCAAACCGCCCCAAACGTACAAACTCAGTAGTGTAGTCTGTCACTGATCTATCCCCCTTCTTCAAATTTAGCAGCTTTCTCTGAAACTCTCAGTAACAGAGAAGGGTAGATAGTAACCTCTGAACCTGACCACAAAATCAGCCCAAGACAAAGTATTCATAACTGGCCTGATGTTATCGCGATACCAGTCCTTAGCTGGACCCTTCAGCGACATATCCACAAGCATCACTGATTGACGATCAGAAGCTTGAATCCTCTGACTGTTGTACTCAAATTCCTCCAAAAAGTCAAGAGCATCCCCAGTAGTATCAAAAGAAGTCGGATTCAACTTCAAGTATGTCATCAACGCTCTGTCTGTTGGAATGTGACCGACACCAGCAAGTCCACCAATACTAGCTACAGCTCCAGCCTGAGGTTGCTGTTGCTGCGCTAACTGACCCAGTATATTACACTGATTCTGCAGTAGAGCCTGATTGTTCTGCATCTCGACAACGCCAGCCAAGAAAGTAGTGAAGTCGAACGCTTGCATGTTTGGTGCTTGTTGCACCTCTGGTGCCTGCTGCACATTCGGTGCCTGAACACCTGCTGCACCACGTCCTCTAGCTCCACCTCTACCAGCACCAGCTCCTCTACCTCTACCGGCACCAGCTCCTCTACCTCTGCCAGCACCTCCACCTCGACCACGTCTAGCATTGGCCGGAACTGGTGGTACGTTCTGATCGACTTCCATGGAAATCGCATCATCAGCCACAGCTTCTTGCTCTGCCGCAGCACGAGCACGAGTACGAACAACATTGTCCATATCCTAAGGATTGAACAAAAACAATATAAATAACACATAATTCATACCCAAGTATCAAACAAAACAAGTAACAATTAGGATTTCCCGAGAAATCAACAGCAATAAAATACTCACCCAAGTGAAATAGCATTAACAATTAACAACATCAAATCAACAAATAATGACTGACTCGACGCAATCCTACTGGTATAGGCATAATGTTTTAAAATCAAAAGATGACGTTTTCAAGACAAGACATGAAACCTATATCCGCAGTAGTTCCTAAGACACAACATTGCTTAACAGAGTAAATACATAGCATGCAAATGGCCTTGGTTTGAAACCAAAGCTCTGATACCAAGTTTTTCACGACCCATTTTCATGAATCGTGACCGGCGCTAGGGCATGGGGAATGTAGTACCAACACCCGTAGCTAGCCTTTCTTATAACATACAATTTAATTAAACCTGTAGAAAACCAATGCTCGGGGGCAACCGAGACTTCAGCCTAAATCTAGCAGTTACAATATTCAATAATTAATATAACATGCTTATCCACTTCTGAGTCTAAAAATAGGCATAACATAAATAATCCGAAATAATTATATAACATGCCAGAGCAATATAACTAGTCAGACCAATCCGACAAACAACTGTAATAATAACAAAGACGTCTAGTCAACTACTGCGGTCTAAGAATAAAAAAGTTTTACAGTTTATTAAAATAAAAGGAACTTCCGAGGAAAAGTAAATGCGGAGATCACCAGACTCTCTCAGATCATAACCCTGGGGAAAATTGGGAAAACAACGGGGTCAGATATACTGAGATGAGTTTATACCACTATCTACATTTATTAAGTGGAAAACCTTTAAAACCATTTAAAATATTTAAATACGATATTACGAATAATAGTTGGAACCCTAATCCACAATTCTAAATAATAAACATAATCCAACAGGTCTGGTCCCGAGAGCTGAGCTACACCGAGTTACCACTGACCACACTTATACCAGAGTCCCGAGAGCTGAGCTACACCGAGTTACTCTACTTGGTCCCGAGAGCTATGCTCACACCGAGTTACCACATTACCATAATTACCTTTCCCAGATCATTACCGGTGCGCACGCAGTCCTAATGATGCCCATTAGGTAGCATGTTCCAACTAGAAGCCATAATATAAAAACAGTTCGAAATACACGTACAGTATATATATTTAATATTAAAATAATAATTTACTTAATAAAGCGTTAAATAGTAAGTACAAACTCACTGCTTGCTAATCCACGTGAATACCAGCAAGCAACTAATCCTGGTTCGCCTCTGGAGCACGAACAATAGACGGGTCTAGACAAATAAAATAATTATTAAAAACAGACCCTAACTCTAGAGAGTACTAGACACCACATAGGACTAGCACAATTAGCACGTCGGAAATAAACAAGCCAGAACACACAAAAATACCCATTAGGTAATAAAGCCCAATTAATATAAGTCTATTGAGTTCTCGCTTAAAAACCAATTTGTAAATATTACTTAATAATCTTTAAATAATAAGTAACTTTCCAAATAGTGGGTTAGCCAAGTTATCATTAACTATCAAGCTAACCTCACTTGTCGGGTGACCCAAGTCTAACCCGATTCAAAACGTTAATCAGATATAAACCCAAGTTTATATTTATAAAATAAATTAACAAAATAATAATCCATTTTAAAAGCGGAACTCAATAACTTCAATTTCAAGTAACCCAAGTTACAACCCAAAAATCTAACCATTTTAAGTTCATACAAGTTTAGGGACTAAACTGTACTTTTGCCAGTTAGGGACTAAATTGTAATTTAGCCAAAATCGTGCCAAATTTGATATTCTTAATTAAATCAAATTACCCGAGTAATTATATTAGCTAAATTTATAATAGCTATCTTTTTCAACTTAATAATTATAATTCAAATCTAAATTCAAGTTATTAGTTAAAGTTTAAAATTAAGGATTTATTTGATTTATACATAACAAATGAGTGATCAAAGTAAACATTTCACCATCCTCTTCAATTTGAACATAACACCCGCCTAAGCCAACACTCCATTTGCAGAAACTTACGAACATCAAATATGAACATTTAAGTTTTCCAAATTCAACATGATTCCTAGATTGCATTCATATCATTCATTATAAACAAAACCCAACACCTAAAAGCAAAACCGAATCAAGATTAGGACCAATGATTCCACACAAAGCAACATACTGACATTGATAAGATTGGAAACGGTGAGGTAAAACTCTAAACGAAAGCTTAAACTACTATCGCTTAAACATTCCGACGGATTTGCAATCATTCAAAATAGCAAAATCAAGGCTAAAGAGAAAGAAGGAAATCGGCAGAAACAATAAGAAATAAGAAACAGAATAAATGCTACATACCAACGCGTCGGAACAACAGCGATTGAAACGAGATCGGCGGCACACCGTTTGGCGAAGCGAATGAGTAGAATCGAAGGTATACGAGTCTTGAACGCCTGAGATCAATCAGTTTCAGTTTCGATCTAGAAACGAATACACACGGATCAAAACACTTAAAGTCGTTCCAAACTAAAAACTGAAATCAAACGCGACGATATAACGGTGGTGGCTCAAACGAACAAAATAACGTACCGTTTCCGATTCTGAAACGTTAGTATCGTAGATGATCGAGTCTATAATCACTGGGATCGAACGGTTCTGATTTTGATAATGAAACGAAAGAGAACGATCAGAATTTCAGTATATCGTTCATAAGTAAAACTGAAATTAAAACTCAAGAAACTTACCAATGGACAGTTGAGTTTGAAGGAGGATTTGGGAGTGAGTTTCTTGGAGGAAAACGAAGTAGATGGTGGCTAGGGTTTTAGTAGAAGTGAGAAAAATGATTAGGTTAGGTTAAGGGGTCTATTTATAGACCCCACGACAGATTTTTCTCGCAGGGCGCGATGGCAGGCGCGTCGCGAGGCGCGACGGGCCATCGCGCCCTCTAATCAAATTTTAAGGCAGGGCGCGACGCGAGGCGCGCCGGACCTGTCGCGCCTTCCGTCGCGCCCTGCAGGCAAAATTTTAAAATGGCCCAGACTTGGGCCCGAACACGCCGACGGAACGAAACCGAATCAAAAAAATGGACTATTCGAGCCCAGACACGTGAGGTACGGACGATGAAACGAACGAACAACTATCGAAAACATAAACAGAAAACACGGGGTATTACAGTGCTCGCATCAGTTCTCGGACCGGTCTAGCACTCAACTTCTTAGTTTCCATAGCGAATTTGGGTTTGACGCCCGAACCCGAAGGTGCCAAATGAACGCATTATCCGTTAGTTGCTCGTCACTAATCAGTTTCTAGTGATTCCACGTTCATAGTTCTTCCATTTTTCCGGTCCTCGGCGGGCGGTCGAAGGAAGAAAGAACGAAAATAGAAGCAAGGAACAAGAATAAAGGGAGGTGGGTCGGTGAAGGGAGCGAGCACTCATAGTAAGGTAAGAAAGCAAGCCAGATGTAGGTCATAGGAAGTCACTCGATCAGTTAGTGGCTGGCGCTTGGCTTCGTGCAGGCCTTTGCCTTCTTGCCTCAGCATCTTGACCGGAACCCTCACATGACCCAACTTAGCACTGTCGCTTACCTCGTTACCCCAGCCTGACGACCAAAAGCCTTACTAGCACTTCTGAAGTCTCTCGCACCAACGTTCATGCTAGCAACCAAGTCTCTTCTCCAGCTAGCCAACAGTCAGCCGAAAGGGGGTGTGACACGCCTCCCCCACTCAACTCCTCGACGCCCCGGTCAAGGTAGGAAAAGAAACCCATAACATTCTTATCCTACTCAAAATCCTTCTGCCAAGAAAGATCTTCAACTTGTTTACTACTGAGTTCGTTACTTTGATCTGTTGAAATCTGACCCAGTAGTTTCCCATTCTGTTGACCAGGCACCACTCTGGGACTTTGTTAGCGAAGTTGGCGAGCAAAGCTTGTCTGCCCTCCCTAAGGCGCGGTTTTGGGGCAATCTAAGCCCGAGTGATCCCCCCAGTTCCCAGGCCTAACCCCACCTGCTTTTAGTTTTGTATTGATCACTTCTAAAAAAAAAAAGAGCTTTCTCTTCCCTCTTTCGAGCATAGTCAGTATATCTAGCTCTCATGCATCCTAGGGTAAGCTGTGTATTAAGACACCTATTGTCTTTGCTTAACACATTCCCCCCAATTTTCCAGCTATATATCAGGTTCGAACAGGTCGTCTTCAGGGCAAGTCCTGGCTCGGCCGTAAGGTCAACCAAGACAGACAACCCGCCAAGCCGAGGAGGCAGTTAGATTAGGAAGTCTGAATACAGAAGCTGACTTAGTCTCAATCATCTTTTTTTGTTTGGTCAGAACAAGGAAAAAGCCTATGTGGTGGGTTCGACTCCTACAGGAGCGCACATTAATTACCAATCAGCTGCTTTTTTTTTTCATTCAATTCAATTCAAGGAACGACATGATTAAATATACTATGAGATTCTCTCGTGGTCCTTATTGAATGAATCAACTATGAAATTTCATAGTAATTTCATTGGCTATATGGCATCTATTTTTCAAGTGAAAGAGTTTCCGCGGCCTGTAACACATGATTATCAAACCGTGAAGGCCCCTAGTATAAATTTAATGGTTTACAAACTTACCATAGGCTCTATGGGGAAGTTAAATAGCAAAAGGAAATTTTCAAATTTCTAAGATCGGAGGTCTTAGAACCGGAGGAGAGAGCGCTAACAACCTGTTCAGTTGATCTCAAAGAGCCAACCGAACCGAGGTCGGTGGAAAAAGATTAGGTAAGCATCCAAACCAACATCAGCCAAACTAACATATCCAGTTTATCTCGCAACATATCTAGTTTATCGTGAAGCAGCATTTCTCGAAATAGCATTCCCATAAGCAAGTAGAGAATGAAACCCTTTTATCCCAACGAGGGTTTATTAATCACTCAAACGAGCCTTTCTAGCCGCATCTGAATCGGCATCCTTATCCATATCTTTATGTGCAGGGGAACCCAGATTCGAATCTGTAGAATCAATTGGAGAATCCCCATCCACACCCGAATTGGCTAAATCTAGTATAGTAACTAGGTGTTGTTCCGATGCGGGAATCCATTTTTTTTAATTAAAGAGATAAGGCTGCAAGAAGAACCTAGAGAGGAGGCTTCACCGAAAGAATAAGAAAGAAAAAAAACTCGAGTTTTTGGAAATGTTTTAAGAGGGAGGTTTGGGATAATTCAATCTTCTTCTTTTTTTCTCTTTTTCTGAATTATCCCGAACCTGCCTCCGCCGCCGTCGCACAAACCATTTATGATGGCCGCGTCTAGGTGGATTGTGGTGCTACCATTCCTTTAGGATACCTTTTGGCTTCAGTAAAAACTCTTCCGCCTTCGTTTTTATAGATATTGAGTTTGTACGGTAACTCAACTTTGAGTATGGAATTTACTTTGTTGGTTGATTGGAGTTACGGTAGTTCAATCTATAAAGGAAGGACAATCGCACTTGGCGCAGAACCACCTAAGGGTGGCTCTTTATTCCCTCAAGACTTGCTTCTTCTTTTTCTTTCACCCCTTATCCTATCCCCTTTAATATATATCGATAGGGAGCTACGAGCAAGGCTGCTCTGCTCTAGAAAGAAGCCAACAGGTCCTTTTTCGCTCGATCGCTAACTCATGGGCAAAGCCGTCTTTTGCCGCCCCTCATGCATGAGCGGATCTCACTAAAACCGGCTCTATTGGCGGATGGATAGCACCCCTCACTCTGCCATGAGAACGAAGAAAGCCACAATATCTCCTTGCAGCTTTGCCCGCCCCCCTTCGGTAGTATAGTAGGATAAATAGCAAAGCCGCCTTCGGCCCTTCGCTTAGTAAGTCCCTTTTCGAGCCTCTACTGAATTCCGCTCGCCTCGGTCCTTAGTAGCGTTGACAAAGTCAACGACACAAGCAAGGAGTTGACAAAGGAGAACAACCCCCCTGTTGTTGATAGAGAGCTTACTGCCCTGCCCTTTATAGTCGCGACTGTTGTCATGGAAAAATAGTTTGTTTTTTGTCTAAGAAGTATGCTTAACACAGCCTATAGCGTAAAGGCATTCGAGCTGCGTCTAAACAAAATTAAGGGTAAGGGCCTGTACTCTCTCTTCTGTAGATACGCTATCCCTTTTTCTATGGTATGGGGGGTGAGATCTACCGATTGATTTGATATTAGATGGGCGGCCGTACTATGATCGTTCGGGAGACCCGACCCATTCAAATCAAAATAGAACGAGCACCTACGACTAAGGGGAATGGAATGTCGACTTCCATATTTTTCATTTTTTTTAGAATTTCTGAATTCTTTATTCAATTATCACAACTTATTCAATTTTCACAATTACGACCTAAATGAAATGTGAAATTCTTGAGTAGTCTACTTCCTTTCGAACGAGAAATTTCTAGTATCCTAGAATTCATATCATAGGGGATTTATTTGTCGATGTCTCTTTCTATTCGATCTCTTAGGTCCTGAACTCACCTTGATGGTTATGCCACGATGTTATTAAAGCCTATATGCGATGTATAGACTCCCGTAACCATGACATAGTTGATTACTTGAGTATAAACATAGTTTCTTTCTATTTTTAAAAAGAAAAAAAAGAAAGAAGTCGGTTTTCACGAGGTAAAACTAGGAATTCCTATTTATTTGTTACTACAACGACCATAGACCAATTTTTTATTAGGGAGTATTGAAGACACCCATAATTATGAGCTTCATGTTACTCCTCTCAAGAGACATGTCAGATCCAGGACATCCCATTTCTTTTGGGATGACAGTTTTTCTTTCATTCCAAAACCGTCAAATCAGAATTTCGATCAAATCACACATCGCAATATACTAGACCTTCTAATTCTTTAAGAGGTTTATCTAAAAGATTTGTAATATAACTAGGAAGACGTTTTAAATATCATACATGAGTTATTGGGCATTGCCAGTTTGATGTAGCCCATTTGATATCTTCGTATCCGAGAATCAACAAATTCGACTCCCCATTGTTCACAAAATTTTTGGTCTTCTTTTTCATTTCTGATTACTCGAGAATTTCCACAAGTACAAATTCCACTTTTTATAGGCCCAAAAATTCTTTCACAAAACAATCCATCTTTTTCAGGTTTATTATTGATAGTCCACGACCAAATATATTGATAAATAAAACTGCTATTTTTTGGTGAATAAACAAGCCGCTTGAAAAAACCATGACTATACTTAACAAGAAAAGGCTTGGAAAAGCCCACATACGACAAATCATTTTTGTTGCTGCCGGAAAAAGTAGGAGTCCTGCTCCTATTAACATAGGGATGGCTAGGTTACCTTGTTGAACGCCCGATAATCAATGCACAAGGCTCCTGCTTCTTCTGGAAGAAAACGGGGGCTCCCCAACTTTTAATTGATCAAGTACTTGCTGCACTTCCTAAGAAAGAAGTCGTCTTGGTATTGGATCCGTCTTCTGTTAGCATGAAATGAATTAGATTCCATTAATCTTCTTTATTCTTAAGAGAACCCCCCACCCGAACCATTCTTAAGACCACCATGCCCTCTCGAATAAGTTCTACTATAGAAGCTTTCAACGTACACCCGGGGAAAAATCTTTCACTCACTGAGAAGTGAAACCCTGTGACTAGATCGTCCTGAAGACGGATGCGACGGGAAGAAGTGGCATTTGAAAGTGTTGCTGACTTAACATTTAGGTTTCGGCATAACAAAACTTGCACTGTCTTTTCACACTTAGGCGCACAGCGTGCCATTAGTAATGATTCCACTACGGTGCCACAAATTCGCAAGCTGATCCTAAGTAATCGTTGTTGTTCATTGGATTCCGGAGGAACTACTTCGTTAGGATTGGGAAATTGTTGCGATTCTTCCCGAATAGCCTGGACTCTCCCATCGAAAGTCACTTTGAAAGTATTACCTAAACTCTTCCGACTGAATATGATAAAGCCTATAAAACAACGAGCTACTATCATTTCTTCATTATAGATTGAGATCTTCTTCAAACTTAATGCACAAATAAATAGAATAGCAGCAAATAACATCTTTCTAGCCTGCATATTCGTGGAACTCAATCTCATTTAGAAAGCTTCTCTCTACCTTTTAGGAAAGGACTTTTTAAATGATATCCAAGAAAAAAGTATTCTAGAAAAGTTCATAGAATTAGAGGAACTCATTCACTTAGACGAAATGATAAAGGAATATCCGGCAACACGTCTACAAAAGTTTTGTATCGGAGTCCACAAAGAAACGATCCAATTGATCAAGATGCACAATGAGGATCACATCCATATGGTTTTGCACTTCTCAATAAATATAATCTGTTTCATTATTCTAAGCGGTTATTCTATTTTAAGTAATGAAGAACTTTTTATTCTGAATTCTTGGGTTCAAGAATTCTTATATAACTTAAGCGACACAGTAAAAGCTTTTTCCATTCTTTTATTAACCGATTTATTTATAGGATTCCATTCACCCCACGGTTGGGAACTAATGATCGGCAGTGAACTGAGTTGTAGACATGAAAGCGTAAAAACTCAACGGACCCTCTCGACCTCGAATCAGACGGAGAAGGGGGGTCCGTTGAGTTCTTAATAAACATAATACTTTATTCGTATAAGTGATAAAGTCAATTGATAAAACGGATTGTCCTTTTTCTCATATATTTCAAATATTTCAAAAATATCTATTAAACTTATTTTTGGATCGTGTTTTTAAAAAAAATAACGAAATTACTTTATTTAGAACATTTGTTCTTCGACAGTATCTATTGATACTTTCAAATCAAAGTTATAAGAGGAGTTCTTCGATTTCTTTTTTCTAGACGGCATACTATAATATTTTCTAAATTTCTATTGATCCAATATCATACCCATTTTTCTAGACTAATAGAAAAACTAATAGAACCTTATTCTATTTATTTTAGTATCTCAAAAAATTAAAATCGTTTTTTTTAAGTTCATCAGTATTTACTCCAAAAATTTCCCTTTCTTTTTCTTTTTTTTGTTTGTCGACTAGTTGTTTGTTACGTAAAAAAAACCTAATTGAATTTATACATATAAAATAAAATTTAAAAATACATAGAAAACGGAAAATAAAATTATGAGAAACCTAGGAAAAATATAAACTAAAGATGGTCATTTTTGAGGGATGGGATCAAGAATCATTATTATTTTGACTCAAGAAAAGGATATGGAAAATTCCTTTTCTTGTGTCAAAAACTAGGAATACGAATAAAAAACAAATTCTTACTAGAATCCTTTGTTATCCCTCATTTAGCCTTTACTTTTCCGCTTACTTATCTTATTCTTATGCTTAGTATCTAGTCAAATTGGATTCTATTAGTATAGAAAAAAGCTATTGATCCACCCTATGGCAGTTAAATCTGACAATAAAATAATAAGATAATCGCACGGCTCCCCCTTTTATTTGATAATTTTATTTAGACTCTAAAAATGAGATTAAAAAAATACATAAGAGGGGATACATTCAAAGAGTCTTCTTACCAATATACATATTATGACTAGAAATATGGTACAAATAATTTCCAAAATCTGGTCTTGTAGAAAACAATTTTTAAAAAGTAAATAGCTCCTCAATTTTTTTTATCATATATAATATAATTGCTAATTACCAACTTTAATTCGTTTTAAGAACTTGATGTTAATAAATTACCAGATCTAGAAATTCATTTCGGACAATTGAACCTTCTCAAACTGTTTCTTTTTAAGAACCAAAAATATTTGTGCCAAAATAACCGATGCCAAAAAGAACAAAAGGCCTTGGACACGTAATGGGTCTTGAAGTACTAGTTCTGAATCCCCTTGACCAAATCCACCTACATTCGGATTACTCGTTAATGGTTGATAAAGTTTGACGAACTCGCCTTCTGAAACAAGAAGTTCTGGTCCTCGAGGTATAATATCAATCACTTGACGTCTGTCTGACGCATCCGTTATAGTTATTTCGTACCCTCCTTTTTCTTTTCGTATGATTTTGCTTACTATACCGGCTGTTGTAGCATTATAAACCGTATTGTCACTCTTGCTTCCGTGGGATAAATCTGACTCCTTCCCCTGTTTCCGCCTACATATACGGGATATTTTAAAAAATGAACATCTTTCTTAGTAGCGGGGTCTGGAGAAAGAATAGAAAAGGTAAATTCACTATATTTCTGACCAGGAACAGGACCTATCACAAGAATATTTTTTTGTGGGACGATAACTCTGAAAAGACAGATTTCCTATCTTTTCTTTCATCTCTGGCGAAATCGGATTAGTAGGGGCTAATCCAAACCCCTCAAGTAAAATAAGAACAGCCCCCACATTCAAAGCGCCCTTTTTACCATTAGCAAGAACTTGTTTCAATTGCATATCATAAGGAATTCGAACAACTGCTTCAAATACAGTATCAGGAAGTACCTCTTGTGGAACTTCAATATCCAGAGGTTTATTAGCTAAATAAAAATTGGCACATACAATACGGCCAGTTGCTTCGCGTGGATTTTCATAACCCTGCTGTGCAAAAATGAGATATGCGTTTGAAATAGATGCCCAAGTTATTATATATATCATGAGTGATGCGGAAATGGAACGAGTAATCTCTTTCTTTATCCAAGAAAAGGTCTTTCTAGTTTGCATGGCCCAACCATTGATTCTGAAAATTTCTACAATAAAATTAGGTAGGTCGCTCGCATAGTTCCCTATTCACGATACTGCTATTTACTAATTTTTTTTTACTAAAATAGAAATTAAATATAGGAAGAGAGTCATTTGGATGTATAGAAAAAAGAAAGATATATTCTATTATAAATTTATAAATGGATTATATAGTATATAGTAAGGTTTTGTTTTGATAATAAGATTTTAAATGTTTTACTTATGTACAAAATAACAAACATTCTAATTGGATTCATGGATCATTTTTCAGTCATTCATTGAATGATAAATCACTACAAGTGACGGAGATACACGATTTAAATAACGAAAAATCCAATATTTGAAAATTGTATCGAGGATGACTGGAAAAGTGGAAACAATGCCAGATATAATTTGATCGTTATTAGCAAGCCCAAAATCTTTGTAGACAGAGCCGATCATTAGTTCCCAACCGTGGGGTGAATGGAATCCTATACATAAATCGGTTAATAAAATAATGGAAAAAGCTTTTATTGTGTCGTTTAAGTTATATAAGAATTCTTGAACCCAAGAATTAAGAATAATAAGTTCTTCATTACTTAAAATAGAATAACCGCTTAGAATAATGAAACAAATTATATTTATTGAGAAGTGGAAAACCATATGGATG